>NW_007730852.1:145841-159483 GCF_000696425.1 Galeopterus variegatus | reverse complement strand
GTTGTCCCCTCCAAAACTCATGTGGAAATTTGATCCCCAATGTGGCAATGTTGGAAACTGAGTCATGGGGGCGGATCCCTCATGAATGGATTAATTCTCTCCCTGGGGAGGGGGGAGTAATGAGTGAGTTCTCGCTCTATTAGTTCCCGTGAGAGCTCGTTGCTTAAAAAGACCGTGGTACCTTCTCTCTCTCTCTTGCTTTCTCTCATCATGTGACCTGCTTGTACCCGCCGGCAGCCTGCCACTTTCCACCATGAGTAGAAGCAGCCTGAGGCCTGTGCCAGATGCAGCTGTCCCAGAATCGTAAGCAAAATAAACCTCTGTTCTCTATAAATTACCCAGTCTCAGGTATTTCTGTTATAGCAACACAAAACAGACTAAAACAATGGAAGAGCAGAAAGAGGTAGGGACACTTAACCATCCTCTTTCGTGTCACCACATCTGTGCCCTGAGGAAATGGCTTAGAAGCCCTCATACCTGCCATTTGTATCAGTCCCTTCTATCCTACCATGAGTTCATGTGTTGGCTACACATCAAAGCATTTGAAACACTTCTGAATAATACAGATGCTCAAGCCTCACCATAGGCTGCCTGAAAGAGGATCTCCAGAGGGGGAATTTGGGGGGGGGTCTCTATTTCTTTCCTTTTTTTCTTTTCTTTCTTTTTTTTTTTTTTTTTTGGTGGCTGGAAGAACCCTTGACCTTGGTGTTATAATACCATACTCTAACCAATTGAGCTAACCGGCCAGCCCAATTTTTGAAACTCTCTCTCCAGATAACTCCCTAGATGTACAGTCAGCCAGCCCAGCCTTCAGACTGGCCTCTGCAAACCATTGCTCCAAATGATCTCAATCAAAATCCTGCACAGTCCATCTGTGGGGCTGGGTGAGTATTCCCTAAAGTGTGCCATATGACATATCTGCTTTTAAAGATTCGGCTGCAAGCCCAGTCTGAAGAGGAGACGCCTGCAGGAAAGGTGGTGTATGCTAAACTTGGAAGTCCCCCAAGTCTATTTTGATTCCATCTGTCATGTCTAGACTCTCATTTGCCACCACTGGATAGATCTATTTAGTGGTCAATCTAACCACTGTGGGCCATGGGGATAAATGCATGAAATCAGATCTGGGTTAGCTTCAAAGTTAGCTCACAGCTCCTCCATAAACTCCTGGAAGTACTGTATTTATTGTCCATCAGATTAAGTGCTCCTTTTTCCATTGTGATTTGAGTACATGCCAGGTTCGGCCACTTGCTCAGACCAATGAGCTGACTGAAAACTTGCAAGCACCCCTGAACCTCCAGGCTGCACAGAGACTCTGGCCATATGTACTTCTTTAGCACAGCACAGCAACAGTACCAGCATGGTAAAGATGGGGGAAGCACTGGACTCGAGGCAAGAGACCTGGCTTCAGGTCCTCACTGTGCCACCAGGTATTTGTGTGGCCTTTGCCTTTTCACTTAATCTCTCTGGGTCAGCTTCCTTGTCTATAAAATGAGGGAACTAGTCCAGAAGATTCTCAAGGTCAGGTCCCTTTTCACTAGGATAGTGTATGATAGATAGTGCTTTGGAAATAGTTACAATATGGTTTACATAGATGTCTCTGCCTATGCTATAAGCAGTTAGAAATGTGACTCCCAGAAGCAATTTTTTAAAAGTCATCCTTTATTAATTAAAATGGGAAAGAAGAAAATAACCTAGTATCTATTTGATGTCCACTGTACACCAGGCACTGTGTTGAGTGCTTCTCCTTTTGTGAGTTCATTTAATCCCTTTAGAAACACAGGAAATTTTCTGTTTCAGTTAAAAAGACTCTGCGAAATTCTCATTTCAGATAAGACAGCAGACTCAGAGGGTGAAATAACTTGCTTAAACTCACAGAGCTAGTAAAAGATAGAGCTAGAGCTGAAGTTCAGGTTTTGTGATTCTAAATCTAGTGCTCTTGACAGCTCAAATTCAATTATAATCCTGCGGGTGGGGGAGGCCCTTCTCTGCAAATTAACTGGCTGGTCCACTTCAGTGGGGAATGACTGTGGGTGACAACACGCAAGAGCACTGCTATTTGCCCCTCATTACATTAACAACCCGGTTTCTGACTGAATTACCGACTGAATGTCCCTGTCCCATTTCTGTTCTCACTATCTCTTTTTTGTTAAAGAGGAAAAATAAAAATAGAGCACAACTTTGCATTAAGGCTAAATTAATGCTGTGTTTTTAACATGTAAACACCAGCAAAAATCCCAAGTTTAAAATCCAGCGCAAACATAGCAGAACCCATTGTACCAGCAGAGACGGAATTAATATTATACATGCTAATAAAAAATTTTAAATATTTGCTAGTTTAAATATTTTAGTAGCACAGGGAGTCATGACTTCACATTTTCTGCCTTTCTGTGTGATTAAAATACCAATTCTGACACTGTATTAATTTCAACCATAATTCACTCTCATTTTATAAAATATCTCTTAAAATGAAGCATCAGTGTAAAGACTTAAAATGTTATAAAGAATTACATAAAGGTGTTATTGGCTCGATTAACATTCATAAAAGATGAGCAAACAGCTTAAAATGTCTCTGAGGTCACACTTTAGGTTGTCAAATCTTAGTTCACACTTGGCACCTGGCAAACATTTAAACAACACATCTATGAACCTCTTGCCATTCTTTTGAGTACTAGAAATGCCTCATACAATCTCTCTGGCAGGGGAGCCAGCTGGGCAGATGTGCTGTTCATCACAACACTGAGGCCAGGCATTTTCACATGGTGTGGAGGAGGCAGCAGCAGTGTTTTCTAGCTTCAGCTGTCTCTTCAGCCCATAGCATTCTATCATTTACTTAACGTTCAATTTCCTTTCACCTCCCCACTCCACCATCATTATTTTCATTTCTTCTAGCTCAGAAAGTGTGGCTCTCATATTAATATCTAGATTGGTAGATTCAGAAGCTAATGGTCTTTGCCAGTTTTGATGTGATAAAACACACACACACCTAAATAAATAGATAGACAGACAGACAGACAGACAGACAGATAGATAGATAGATAGATAGACAGATAGATATTGATTGTGAACAGGGTCCATGACAGACAGACAGACAGACAGACAGACAGACAGATAGATAGATAGATAGATAGATAGATAGGTAGATAGATAGATAGACAGATAGATATTGATTGTGAACAGGGTCCATCCAACAATCTGGGGTCTGTGAGACCCTTAAAGTATTTTACTTCCTATTTTGTTGTCTTAATTTCTCTGGTTTGGTTTCAATGTAGACTCAGTTCTGGGCAATAGGTAAAGTAGATTTCATATCACTCGCGTGCTATAGTAATTGTTTTAATGAGGTGTCTCATGGGCTTCTGTTGGTCCCCAGAAAGCGTGGCAGAAGGGATTGTGTTTATAATCAACTCTAATCCGTTCTAATCTTCCACCTTAACCTCACCAAGAATTAAGTGATTGATTTTTGGTCTCTTGAAAGAAAATAAAGACTTCCTGTGATGAAACTTGTCAGCCATACAAAGACAAAGTGACAATCGAGGGCTGGCCCCACTTGTATATTTGGATATGGAGAACTGCCTTGGTCCTAGCAGGCAATTTCCCTCCCACTGATTCGTGGTTCCTAATTGAGCACTAGCATGATCCTGGGCCAGAAGTTAGACAGAATTTCACAATCATTTTTTACCTGAACATCAGATATCCGTAAGACACCACACAGCAAACATGGGATAGGCCGGGTTATTCTTTGGCTTCTGCTTCCTCTAGGGGCCTCCCTCACTCTCGGGAACCTGAGTCCCAGGCCTGTGGTTCCCAGTGTGCTGCTCTCGGGCTGCGGGCTTTACTTGTATTCTGCACACTGCCCTCGGGAAGGCTCCAGCACATGCAGGTCCCTCTAACAAAGTCCATTTTCTCATACCTGTTGGTGTTGGCTAGGACAAGGATATGCTATTGGGATAGGAGTAGCTGAATTTTAAATTAGCTGTCATTCACACAAGTGCTCATTTTTTAACTCACTCGTGAAATTGGGGCCAAAATTATAAACTAATGAGAATGGAGAACAGTACCGAAGCGTCAAGGGAACGTGGACCTTCCCTCCTTACCTCTATTGTCCCCTCCAGCCCTCTTCTTCTCCCCAGTCTTCAGCCACTTTCTGTCCCACTTTCCTCGGGGCTCATCCCTCACTGATTTTCCCAAATAACACAGCCTCACTTTACAGACAAGGTTGGGGCTCACATCAGAACTTCTTCACTGTTCTCACTCTCCACACCCCAACTCTACCATAGTTTATCTTAGAACCTCCCTGTCATCAAGGAAAGCACTTCCGTTTTCAGTCTGATCACCAGCTGCGCTTTGGATCTCAGATCTCTTACCCTCTCCCAGATACTTTCCTGTGACTTCTCTCTTTCTTGAAATATTAGTCTCTTCCTCTTCACTCTCTGCTTCCCCTCAGCCTAAAGTAAGTGGTATCTTACCAAAAAGTCCTATCCTAAAAATACTTCATTGTCCCCTCCTCAGGCTACCTCTATTTTTTTCCTCCAAAGAATCCCCTCCCATCTGTGCCTTCCAACTTGAAGTCCAGCCTCTGTGCACACTATTCTACTGGCATTACCTATTCGAACTTACTAGTGATAAGTGAATTTGGGAGTATAAACAGAGAAGAAAATAAGAAAGAAAACAGACTGTTAGGAGACTAATACTGTGAAGTAGAAGGTTGGATGGCTTGCAAAGAAGATGGAGAAAGGCTGGCCACAGAAGAGGGGATGGGGCTGAGGGTAGGGACAGACGAGCACTGCCCTGGACTTGCCCATGGAAGCCAGAGCAAGGTTCATAGGATTCCCACCCTCTGAGCAAAGTGGGTCAGGATAGGGAAGAGCCAATGCTTCACCCAGTCAGATGGACCTTTGACCCAGTCAGTTCATGGACGCATTGCTGGGACAGAGAATGGGGCCCCAGTGCAGCAGGTGTGGGACTGACTTTGGTCTTGCCAGAAACTGCTGAGCAGAGGTGTCAGCTGAGGGCTGCCACCAGAAGATCCAGTAATCCTGGATGGAACTACAAGAGAATTAAGAAATCTTCTGTTTAAGTGGTGCGGGGCCCCCTCACCTCTCTCCACCCCCCCATCTACCCACATCTTCTTGCCACAGAAACTTCCATTTTACTAATTCCTAGGTTTTGTTCTGATTTAAGATTGTCTATTCTTTTTTCAGTGCCTGTGTCAGATGGTGACTTTTTAATTTAAATTAATGGAAAATATCCTGTCTTCAACCTATCATCAAACTCCAGGACCTATTACCAAACTATTATAAACTACATTTATAAGAATAAAAGCCAGACCAAGGCTCAAGTGTAATTCAGATAGAAGAGAGTGCTTTATTGTTTTGTTACACTGAAGCCTTGAGCCAGACAGATCAAGTTCATGTCAGAAAATATTAAAGGACCAATTCAATAACATGTGTGTTTAGGGGGCATATGTCACATTTGATGTGGGAAAGAGGAATATCCCACAATTGGGTATAAAGGAAATGTCAGAGGCAAGTGTACTCAGTAACAATCTAAGAGGAAATCAGTGCAGGAAGAATCTTTGAGTCTTTCTCAGCCAAAAGAAAACACCTCCTCTCGGATAGACAATACTGCCCCTGAGTAAATATCATTTGTAAGAATATTCATCTTTGTGTTCTCACTTTCTTTTATGATATCATTATTCTAGGCAATGGTCATTCCTGTCTCGTCTCCATTGAACCTCCAAGCATCACCAACACATAAACACTAACTTGTTTAGGAAACTCCACTAGCAGCAGAGCCCAGGGAAATTGTGTCATCCATTTAAGATGTCTTTTGCCACAGACACACTGTTATCCCAGGCCATTGCTGGCTCCCTTGAAAACAATAAGTGAGCAATACAGGAAACTGGCAGGAAATCCAATATCAAACCCAATATGAGATTGTGGGCCCAATCTAATAAGAATAGATTCATTTCGCTTTATTCCCATTTTGTCACCTGCTTTGTGGGGAAAGCAAAATATGGCAAATCAGAACATAATGGCAGCCTCAAAGTACATATTGACTCATCATTCCCTGAACCTTTATGCCAAACATTTTCAATCATGTAAATTAGTGGAGACTGAGTTTCTTAGCTATATCCTGCTTTCTATCATAGTGGAAGCTTAAAAGACTTCCTCGGGCTTAGATTAAAAGACTAGACTATTGAATGATCTGGGGCTATTTAAAATTCACAAATGAATTTATGTAGATATTTACCTGATCTACATTAAAAAGTCTAGAACCAAAAACATTCCAGGAAGCTTAGAGCAGGTGCATTATCTAACTTGTCTGTGACTTCCATGGGACCTATGGTTTTAATAAAACTTAAATTTGATTTGAGCAAAATTGCTAAGAAGGCAAAAGTTTAGAGAATCTGAAATCTCAGCTTCTTCCTATTTATTAGATTTTTTTTAAACAGGTAGATTTATTAATTCAATTTCAAATGTCTTTTATAGTTTCTCTGTGCACAAACCAGGAGATCTGCATATTGGGTGGCTGTTTACTTTAGGCTTTTATGTATGCCCTAGCAAGCTCTCCCCATTAATCCAATCACTACAGCAGGCTATGATTAATTTACTGTAGCATCGATTTTTAAGGATCAGAGAAAAAGCCTCCTTAGTCTAGGGAGAAAAAAGCACTAAGGGATTACAGGCTGCATCTGCTGCCAAAACTAAGATATTCACCCACATAATTTATTGCAATATTTCATGTTTTTACACAGCCTATCATATTCTGTGTATTTCATGGAAATCTATATTTTATAAATAATGACAGGCCAAGTCATCATACTGATGACCATTAAACCTGTATTGAATAAATAAACCAGGTCATTTTTATTTTTGTAATCTTTAGCAGTTTACTATTTTACTAATGAGGAAATGCAAGCCTAGAAAAGTAAATGACCTATCTGTCCAACATCACTGAGTTGGGGAAGAGCTATACCTAGAAACCATCTTCTTCCTCTTGACTCATCTCCTTTGCTTCTTACTTTTAATGGCATTATTGTGGCTTCATTAGCTATACTATGGACCAAATTCTTTATTAAGTGCTTTCACATATATGATCTCATTGAATTTTCATAGCAACCCTGGAGGATAGGTATTGTCATTATCCTCATTTTATATGTAAGAAAACTAAGGCTCAAAAGTTATTTGACCAAGGTTGTTCAACTAATAGCGGAGATAATCCATATGTTAAACTAAAGTTTGTTTCACTCCAAACCCTAAGCTCCTAACCATACCCTCCCTATACAAAACATTGCTTAGAAAGATGACTCTGCATTGTTCTCTCTCACCTTTCCTTTTCTCCAACATGTCTTTTAAGGTAAAAAGTGATTTTCTAAATTGTTCATGCTGCAAGCTCAAACCCTTGTCTGAAAATCATTCTCTTCAACCACTTTCTGCTCCGTACATCACTGTCCTGTATTAGAGATTCAAAACGTAACCAGGAAATTTAGTTAATGATGGGTGGCACTAATCAGAACACAGATCACTTCCTCCAGTTCTTTTTCATCTGTACAGTTGACACAAGTAGACAAAAATAAATTCAAATTGGATTATTTTATTTCATCGAGGAAAGAATTAGGCAATAAATGTGAGCTAGCATTTTGGCAAAAAGCTATTATTATCATTAGAAAAACAATAAAAAGAGTGCAGTGCATTTTGTGTTAATAACAGCTAGTTTTGCAGCTGGCTTACTTTGGTGCCAGGCATGTTTCATGTCATCAATCATCTCATCCTCCCCATTTTACAGATGATAGGACACAGCAGCTCACAGAGGTAAAGCATCTTGTTTAAGGTCACAGGAAATGGCAGAGCCCAGAACTGAAGCAAGACTGATTCCCATAGAGCCCAAGTTCTACACCGGATTGCCCCACTCTATGCCAAACAGCCCAAATCAATACAGGTATTTTCCTTGATATCTGTGGTTTTCATAAAAGGGTTCATATTTTAACATGGCAAACCAGTCCCCAGTGGAAAGGTTTCTGATGCATTTCTACCAAATACTACCTACTGGGGGTGTAGACAAGAAGTGAATGAGGCCAGGCTGGATGCTGCTTAGTCTCCCCTGCTCAGAGGTCAGTCCTGAGAAACCACACCCTTCAAAAGGCTGGCTACTTTTGGTGAAAACCCCTGGAGGAAGACTCCATCCTGCACATCTCCACTGCCACAGCAGAAGACTTGACACTGTGGGAAACCCGTTCCATCCCAAGATTTTATTGGACTAGTTACTTCTTTACCTTTAGCCCATTTTCCTTTTTCTTTATCCACACTTAGGTCTTTTTTTTTACTCTCTGTCCTCAATATACAGGGCCTTTTGCTTCCATTTTCTGTTTTAAAATATATTCTCTAATATTTTGTAGTATGATGAGATCTTGGTTTAATTTCTCTTACTAATATAGTCAACCCTTGGTATTCATGGGGGATTGGTTCCAGGACCCCCAGGGATACCAAAATCCATGGATATTCAAGTCCCTTATATAAAATGGCTTAGTATTTGCATATAACTTACACGCATCCTCCTGTATACTTTGCATCACCTCTAGATTACTTATAATACCTAATACAATGTAAATGCTGTGTAAAAAGTTGTTATACTGTATTTTTTTATTGTTATAGTTATTTTACTTATTTTAAAAAATATTTTCCTTGCCATCTTTCCATTCTTCTGAAATAAGCATTGAATGAAATAAATTTCCCCCTTAGTACTGCTTTTGCATTAACCCATAGGTTTTGGTATGATGTATCATTAGTTTCATTAGTTTCAATAAATTTTTTGATTTCCTGTTTAATTTCTTCTTGGACCCATATGTCATCAAAAAAAATTTTTTTTTATTTTCATGTGTTTGTATAGTTTCCAGAGTTTCATTTGTTATTCATTTCTAATTTTAATCCATTGTGATCTGAAAAAATACATGGAATAATTCCAGTACTTTGAATTTGTTGAGACTTGATTTGTGACCTAACATGTGATCTATCCTGGAGAATGTTCCATGTGCTGATGAGAAGAATGAATATTCTGAGGTTGTTGGATGGAATGATCTGTAGATATCTGCCAAGTCCAATTGGTCTAAAGTGTTGTTTAGAACTTGTGTTTGTTGATTCTTTGCCTAGGTGATCTGTCCAATATTGAGAGTGGGGTGTTTGAGTCCCCTGCTATTATGGTATTAGTGTCTATCTCATTCTTTAGGCCTCATAGTGTTTGCTTTATAAATCTGGCTGCTCCAACATTGGCTGTATACCAAAATAGCATGGTACTGGCATAAAAACAGACACATGGATCAATGGAATAGGATTGAAAATCCAGAAATCAACCCACACATCTATAGCCATCTGATCTTTGACAAAGGCACCAAATCTACACACTAGAGAAGAGACTACCTCTTCAGCAAATGGTGCTGGGAAAACTGGATATTCATATGCTGGAGAATGAAACTAGACCTGGACCTCTCATCATATACCAAAATCAACTCAAAATGGATTAAAGAAAAAAAATATATACACCCTGAAAAAATAAAACTCCTTTAAAGAAAACATAGGGGAAACACTCCAGGAAGTAGGATTGGGTACAGACTTCATGGATACAACCCCAAAAGCACAGACAACCAAAGGAAAAACAAACAAATGGGATTACAACCAAAGGAAAAACGGAAACACTCCAGGAAGTAGGATTGGGTACAGACTTCATGGATACAACCCCAAAAGCACAGACAACCAAAGGAAAAACAAACAAATGGGATTATGTCAAACTAAAAAGCTTCTGCACAGCAAAAGAAACAATTAACAGAGTGAAAAGACAACCAACAGAGTGGGAGAAAATATTTGCAAAATATACATCTAACAAACGATTAATATCCAGAATATATAAGGAACTCAAACAATTTTACAGCAAAAAAACAAGTAACCCAATTAAAAAATGGGCAATCGAGCTGAATAGGCATTTCTCAGAGGAAGATATATGAATGACCAACAGACACATGAAAAAATGCTCAACATCACTAAGCATTCAGGAAATGCAAATCAAAACCACTTTGAGATATCATCTCATTCTAGTTAGGATGACTAATATCCAAAAGACAGAGAATGATAAATGCTGGTAAGGTTGCGGAGAAAAAGGAACCCTCATACACTATTGGTGGGATTGACTGCAAAATGGTGCAGCCTATATGGAAAATAGTATGGAGGTTCCTCAAACAATTATAGATAGATCTACTGTATGACCCAGCTATCCCACTGCTGGGTATATACCCAGATGAATGAAAATCATGCCAAAGGGATACTTGTACTCCAATGTTTATTGCAGCACTATTTACAATAGCCAAGAGTTGGAATCAGCCCAAATGTCCATCATCAGATGAGTGGATAAATAAAATGTGGTATATCTACACAGTGGAATACTACTCTGCTATAAAAAGAATGAAATCCTACCATTTGCAGCAACATGGATGGACTTAGAAAAAATTATATTAAGTGAAATAAGTCAGGAACAGAAAGAGAAATACCACATGTTCTCACTTATTTGTGGGAGCTATAAATAAATAAATAAATAAACAGACAAACAAACAAATGGTGGGCGAGGGCTGGGAAGAAGACACAACAATCACAACAATTCCTTGAACTTGTTAAGACAAGTGAACAGAAGTGATGTTGATGGGGGGAGGGGGAGTGGGAGGGGGAAAGAGGAATTGGTAAAGGGACACAAAAATCAACTACATTGTACATTGAAAAATTGAAGTAAAAAATAAATAAATGAATAAAAGTATTTTTCATCTGCTGTTGGTTGAATCTGCGGATGTGGAAGCAGCTAATGTGTTATAGGGCCAGCTATACTCAGCACTAGCTAATCATCCATTTAGCTTCTGGGTTTTTTGTTTGTTTGTTTGTTTCATTGTTTGGTTTGGTTTTGTTCTTTGGCAGCTGGCCAGTACATGATCCAAACCTTTGACCTTGGTATTCCTTCTATCTACATTTTTTTAAAATATTACTTTTATGTTGAAAAGTTTTTCATCCTTCCACTTTTACGTTTAATTTCCTACCTCGTGTTTCTAATCACAGAGCGATACTAGGGCAGACAGCCCACACAGTGGAGGGTAAGGACTTCTTTCCCTTCAGCTGTCCTTTGATAACCCAAATGGCTCCCCCAGCCCATTGGGATGACATTCTCCAAAATGCCTCCCTCTGAGCTACTTAGAATATCTATGATTTATCCCACTTCAGAGCATGCTTAGATCGGGGTTCCTGAGAAACAGACACTGTGGTGAGATTTGCCTATAGGAGGCTTATAGGAGTGCTCTCAGGAACACCTTCAAGGGAGTGAGGGAGCAAAGCAAGATGGGGCAGAAGGTGAAGTTGATATGTGATAAAGTTGCAACAGCGGCCTTAGCCCATCCCACAGGGGAGCTCTGGAGCTGGGATGACCCTTCACAGCTATCCAGCTATTCTTATTAAACATCGGATGTTCCCAGGGAGGATGTGCCAACTTGGGGAGGCAGCTCTCTCTAGGTGAAGGAAATTCTTGGAGAGTGACTCAGCTATGAGCCAGCAGCAGGCAACACTCCCAGTCACAGGAGAAATAAGTTCTTCAGTCCTGAAGGAGGGAGTTGGGCAGCGCACCACAGTATCCACTGTACTTCTCCAATTTTCTCAGTGCCGATAGCATGCTCGATTTTCTGAAATGATTTCGCTTTACAGTACCTTCAGTGGGTTGAATGGTGGCCCCTCAAACGATATGTGCAAGTCTAAGTACCTGTAAATGTGATCTAATTTGGAAAAAGCATCTTTGCTGATGTAATTAAGGATCTTGAGATGAGATCATCCTGGATTAACAGAATGGGCCCTAAATAGAATGACTAATGTCTTTATAAGAGACAGAAGAGGAGATAACACAGGGAAGGTGGAAAATGCCATGTAAAGACTGAAGCAGAGATTGAAGTGATGCTGACAGCCCTCAGGAGCTGGAGGAGACAAGGAAAAGATTGTCCCTTAAAGCCTTCAGAGAGAGCACAGCCCTGCCATCATCTTGATTTTTTACTTCTTGTCTCCATAATTGTCTTAGTCATTTTTGTGTTGCTATATCAAAATACCTGAAACTGGGTAATGTATAAAGAAAAAAGGTTTATTTGGCTCATGATCTGGCACAAACCTTAGGCTGCTTCTATTCATGGCAGAAAATGGCAGGGCAGCCAGTGGTGCGAGGACATCACGTGGTGAGAGGAAATGAGGGGGGGTGTACCAGGCTCCTTTTAACAACCACCTCTGGAAGAAACTAATTAATAGCGCAAGAACTCACTCACAACTCCCCCCACACACACACACCCATCCCACCCCCAGTGAGGGCATTGGTCTGTTCATGAAGGATCCACAGCCATGACTCAAACAGCTCCCAACACTGCCACATTGGGGATCAGACTTCAGCATGAGCTTGGGGATGGGAGCAAAATACCCAAACTATATCAATAATTGTGAGAAAATGTGTCTATATTGTTTTAAGCCACCAAGTTTGTAGTAATTTGTGGTAGCAGTCCTAGAAAACAGACACAATATCTTACACCATTTAATTCTTACACTAAAAAATTACAGTTTTAAAACCCTTGGTAGGAAGGAGAGTGACATTAGGATACCTGAGGGGTTGCCAAGGCTTGGCCGCACTTCTGTACTGAAGGCCACAGTTTCTGTCAGGAGGCTTTCTCCCCACAGCTACTCTCTCTGGTGGCCCTCTTCCATTTCCCCCAGTCCTAGGAGAGGAAATGGCTCCCCAATGTTGCAAGGTCCTGAGAACTATGCCATTCCTTTTTGTTTTCCCGACTCCCTACTACATCTTTATAAATAAACCCTGTATTAAACTCTACTCAATTATCATGTTTGAATGTGACTTCTGTCTTCTTCTGGGACTAGATTGGCTTGCCAACTCGGGTAATTCAGTTCTTAAGAAGCAATAACTTCAGTAAATTCTAAGTCACTAGTGACAGCAAAGGTTGTATTGTGGATTTTCTGATTTTTTTTTTAATATTATGTGCCCATATGTTAGACACTTAGTTTTTATAATATTCATTTCCCTATAGTTATAGCCTTAAAGCCTTTAACTCTCTCTTTCAGAGAGAAGAAAGAAGAATCTTGTCATAGGTGGAGGTAGGCTTGTCACCCCTATTTCTGTCTATCTTAAGTACTGCTATTGAATTCCATGTCTCAGATAACAGGGATTTCTTTATTTTCAACAGCTGATTTGAGCACTTGGAAAGACAGTCATGAAACATCTTAAAATTCATATTCACTCTGTCGGGGTACATATGAGCTGCTAATTTTCTTACTCTTACACACTTCACAGGATATCTGAAGGTCATGATTGGTGGTAGATCCAATGAGGGTCCTTGGATTACTCGTACTTACTGCGGTCACCCCTCCCCTTGATAATGCTCACATAACATCAGGGGAGAAGAGAGATTCTTTATCTTTTTCTTCTCTGCAACTCAGTCCTAGTGCCTGATACATGGGTGGAGCCAATATTTGTTGAGAAGCTCAGCAGAGTACAGGATATATCTCATTTTTAGGACTCTGACTAGTTTATTCCAATTTTGTGGATCTTGTAAAATACATATGCAAAATTGTTCCCA
>NW_007730852.1:139429-145588 GCF_000696425.1 Galeopterus variegatus | reverse complement strand
CTAATTTTCTTACTCTTACACACTTCACAGGATATCTGAAGGTCATGATTGGTGGTAGATCCAATGAGGGTCCTTGGATTACTCGTACTTACTGCGGTCACCCCTCCCCTTGATAATGCTCACATAACATCAGGGGAGAAGAGAGATTCTTTATCTTTTTCTTCTCTGCAACTCAGTCCTAGTGCCTGATACATGGGTGGAGCCAATATTTGTTGAGAAGCTCAGCAGAGTACAGGATATATCTCATTTTTAGGACTCTGACTAGTTTATTCCAATTTTGTGGATCTTGTAAAATACATATGCAAAATTGTTCCCAGTGATGAGAAATGGTGCTACTTACCTAAGAGAGTTTCATCAAAAAATATTCATATACTATCCATTATGTGCCCAAAACCATTTTGGAAGCTGAGGATATAGCAATGAGTAAGCAGACAGCCTTAGCATGCATTTCCCCCAAAAGTACAACCTGAGATTAAGGCCTGCCTACAATTACTTTGGAATGTAATCCCCTGGAATAGGAGAATGGACTGAAAAGAATGAAACAAGGAAGGAGGAAAAAGTCAGTCCAGGGTGCATTATCAAGTAACTTATGCTATGGCCAGCTGAGTCTGGACACCCCCCTTAGGAACCATGTAGAATGCATCTCAGAAGCTTCCACCTGAGTGACACAAGAGGGAAGATTTTTTCCACCAGCCCCTGCTCCCATTGGTCAAGGGTTGCCCCAGGGGTGTTAGCGTCCTTACACTTCCAGAGTCGTGCACGTGTATGCACAAATGAGTGAGATGAGGCCTTCAGTGCTGTGGGGACAGAGATGACCAGGTCAAAAAGTGAGAGGGACTCAGGGAAGCTGAGGACAGGTGCATTCAGGCTGTACATGTGAGCAGCCAGTTGCCCTAACAACAACTGGAGTGAAAAGGTGTGTGTGATATTGTGATACAGTAAGAAATATATATTTGGTCTCCGTCCCTGGTCCCTGGCACACAGTTCCTAAAACTCTTAGAACCTCTTAGGTAATAAGTGTCTTTATGTATACTAATGAGATGACTAACAGCTGGGGGCTCCTGGGTAGCTTAGGATGGGGGCTGGTTGCCAGAGGAACCAACCATGAGATTAGAGGGTTGGAACTTTCAGCCCACCACCCTGCCCCCAACCTCTGGGGAGAAGAGAGGTGCAAAAGGCTGAGTTGATCACCTTTTTAAATCATGACCGATGATTTAATTGATCACACCTACAAAATGGAGCCTCCCTAAAAATCCAAAAGGACTGGGTTCCGGAAGCTTCTAGATAATGGTGATGCCTGGAGGGTGACATACCCAGGGAGGGCATGGAAGTTCTGCACCCCTTCCCACATGCTTTACCCTATGTATGTCTTCCATATGCCTGTTTATCTGTATCCTTTGTAATATCCTTTATTTTAAATGGGCAAATGTAAGTAAGTGTTTCCCTGAATTCTGTGAGCTGCCCTAGCTAATTAATTGAACCCAAGGAAAGGGTNTAAGTGTTTCCCTGAATTCTGTGAGCTGCCCTAGCTAATTAATTGAACCCAAGGAAAGGGTCCGGGAACCCTGATTTATAGCCGGCTGCTCAGTAGCACAAGTCACAAGCTGGAACTTGTGTTTGGCATCTGAAGTGGGGGGCAGTCTTGTGGGACTGAGCCCTCAACCTGTGGGATCTGAAATAATTTCCAGGTAGATAGTGTCAGAATTGAGTTAAATTATAGCACATCCAGCTGGTGTCCACTGGAGAATTAAAGAATTGCATAGTTTGTGGGGGAAAAAACGCAGACCCCTGGTGTCAGAAGTAAAGTTTTNAAAGAATTGCATAGTTTGTGGGGGAAAAAACGCAGACCCCTGGTGTCAGAAGTAAAGTTTTGAGTGACTATGCAAGAAAGTAGGGAAAACAGTTTGGTTTCACCCTGTCTTTAATAAGTGTCTTGAGAATGTTTGGCAAAACAGAATAGGTGACTAATATACAAAGTCACTGTCCTTCCCAAGCTTACATTCTAGTGGGAAACGACAATACACTAACAAGGAAATGAGCAACTTAATTTTCATGGTGATAGGCACTATGAAGAAAATACAGCTGTTGATGCATAGAGACCCATGGCAGGTGCCTTTAGATAGTCTCAGGTCAGGAAAGTCCTCTCAGAGGTGAGAACATTTGAACAACCCCAGAATGAGAGACATCAGTCACATAACAAGCCTGGAAAAGTGTTCCAAGCAAAGTGAATGCCAATGCCCTGGGGCTGCACGAACAGGGAGAGTCTGAGGGATAGAAAGGAAAGAGGGTCAGGGCCATGGTGGGTGAAGGAGCATGGGATCAGGAGGGAGGAAAGGCAGCTGGGCTCGGGGGCTTGCAGGGCCTCCCATGCCAAGTTGTGGGAAGCAAGCGTATGCCCTAGAGATGCATGGAAAGGGGGCTTGGACACTTACAGAGCCGACATCTGAGGTTTGCACCTCTCAAAAGTAGCT
Organism: Galeopterus variegatus; assembly: GCF_000696425.1. Taxonomy (NCBI): domain Eukaryota; kingdom Metazoa; phylum Chordata; class Mammalia; order Dermoptera; family Cynocephalidae; genus Galeopterus; species Galeopterus variegatus. The sequence continues at coordinate 143,117 of NW_007730852.1, read as the reverse complement.
GTTGGGGGCTCTGGTGCATTGTTCTTTGACGTCGTATTTCCTCACTTCACACGTTTGAATGATGTGTGTGCCAATGACTCTCACAGCTGGGCNAAAGAATTGCATAGTTTGTGGGGGAAAAAACGCAGACCCCTGGTGTCAGAAGTAAAGTTTTAAGTGACTGTGCAAGAAAGTAGGGAAAACAGTTTGGTTTCGCCCTGTCTTTAATAAGCGTCTTGAGAATGTTTGGCAAAACAGAATAGGTGACTAATATACAAAGTCACTGTCCTTCCCAAGCTTACATTCTAGTGGGAAATGACAATAAACTAACAAGGAAATGAGCAACGTAATTTTCATGATGATAGGCACTATGAAGAAAATACAGCTGTTGATGCTTAGAGACCCACGGCAGGTGCCTCTAGATAGTCTCAGGTCAGGAAAGTCCTCTCAGAGATGAGAACATTTGAACAACCCCAGAGTGAGAGACACCAGTCACATAACAAGCCTGGAAAAGTGTTCCAAGCAAAGTGAATGCCAATGCCCTGGGGCTGCACGAACAGGGAGAGTCTGAGGGATAGAAAGGAAAGAGGGTCAGGGCCATGGTGGGTGAAGGAGCATGGGATCAGGAGGGAGGAAAGGCAGCTGGGCTCGGGGGCTTGCAGGGCCTCCCATGCCAAGTTGTGGAAAGCAAGCGTATGCCCTAGAGATGCATGGAAAGGGGGCTTGGACACTTACAGAGCCGAGATCTGAGGTTTGCACCTCTCAAAAGTAGCTGTTGGGGGCTCTGGTGCATTGTTCTTTGACATCGTATTTCCTCACTTCACACGTTTGAATGATGTGTGTGCCAATGACTCTCACAGCTGGGCAATGGACCTGGGTAACAGCCCAGCACCCACATTTCAGCCCGGTTTCATTGTCTTTCACTCATGGTCACGTAAACATGAGGGTAGTTCAAAACTTTTCATGGAAAAATAGAATTAAAAGATAATACAAATCTTTCTATGAACTTTTTGAAGTACCTTCATGGTAACGCTCATGGTATTATTAATCTTCGTTTCTTTATAGAAAAAAAAAGTCCAAGGGAAAGCCAAACGTTTCAGTTCCATATTTTTGGCATTAAAAACTCTGACTTTCAGGATCACCATTTCCCTTCACTGGGCGCCAGATTCCTCATTTATAAAATAAGGGAGTTGATTCTCCTGACATTCTGTGGCTCTATAATTATGATTAAAGTGTGAAACTGACACAAATACTCCTAATGCCAAGTATATTCTCCTTTCTCAAAAGCAAAAAGGCATGATTTTGTTTTAGGAAAAAAAAAAAATAAAGCTTTGAGGATCTTGAGCTTGCTTAAGAAGACTCTCCACACAGTATTTTCTGTTATTCATTTGTTTCCATCCTTGCCTGGCTCCCCTAGACATGTGGCCTTCCCTGCTAGCTGCTGGGTAATTAGAGCGGCTTCCCCATTAAGCCACATGTTACGTGTACTGGGGACAGAGGAGAGGCTAAAAAGAGAAAGAGGATTGTTTGGAGATGTAAATAGGANCAGGAGGGAGGAAAGGCAGCTGGGCTCGGGGGCTTGCAGGGCCTCCCATGCCAAGTTGTGGGAAGCAAGCGTATGCCCTAGAGATGCATGGAAAGGGGGCTTGGACACTTACAGAGCCGACATCTGAGGTTTGCACCTCTCAAAAGTAGCTGTTGGGGGCTCTGGTGCATTGTTCTTTGACGTCGTATTTCCTCACTTCACACGTTTGAATGATGTGTGTGCCAATGACTCTCACAGCTGGGCAATGGACCTGGGTAACAGCCCAGCACCCACATTTCAGCCCAGTTTCATTGTCTTTCACTCATGGTCACATAAACCTGAGGGTAGTTCAAAACTTTTCATGGAAAAATAGAATTAAAAGATAATACAAATCTTTCTATGAACTTTTTGAAGTACCTTCATGGTAACGCTCATGGTATTATTAATCTTCGTTTCTTTATAGAAAAAAAAAAGTCCACGGGAAAGCCAAATGTTTCAGTTCCATATTTTTGGCATTAAAAACTCTGATTTTCAGGATCACCATTTCCCTTCATTGGGTGCCAGATTCCTCATTTATAAAATCAGGGAGTTGATTCTCCTGACATTCTGTGGCTCTATAATTATGATTAAAGTGTGAAACTGACACAAATACTCCTAATGCCAAGTATATTCTCCTTTCTCAAAAGCAAAAAGGCAAGATTTTGTTTTAGGAAAAAAAAAATAAAGCTTTGAGGATCTTGAGCTTGCTTAAGAAGACTCTCCACACAGTATTTTCTGTTATTCATTTGTTTCCATCCTTGCCTGGCTCCCCTAGACATGTGGCCTTCCCTGCTAGCTGCTGGGTAATTAGAGCGGCTTCCCCATTAAGCCACCTGTTATGCGTACTGGGGACAGAGGAGAGGCTAAAAAGAGAAAGAGGATTGTTTGGAGATGTAAATAGGAGACCTATAGTGCCTTCCCTGAGCAAAACCAAAGGGAAGAATACATAATAAATAGCTAAAGAATAGTGAAAATAAAGTAAAACTGATGCTGAGTTACATAACACCAGGATAAAAATAATTCAATACCTTTAATTAAAAAATAGCATGCCTGGTTTCACCCAGAATTGGTTAGAATTTGTCCAGGAAATTAAATTTAAAAGCAAGCAAGAGAAACAAATACACAAACAGAAACTTCTCAAATAAATATATGTATGTGTATATATATATGCACACAAATACATATATCTACATATACAAAAATACATATATACACACAAGGAAAATATTGCATAAATACAAATATATATACAGTAGAATATATAAATCAATTGCTGTTCTTTCCTATGTGACATATAAGTTCAGGTTAGTCAAGAGAAATGTCAGGGGAATAAAAAAAATGTATGCTTTCTAGGTTTGTTTGTTTTTTTTTTTTTGTCAAGATATTAGGGGTAATTTGCATTTTAATTTGAAGAATGGCTGGTTTCAATTGCTGAATATGTTATGAAGCTCAGAGAACTCCTTAATGGTGTTAAAGAAAGACTCAGCGTGTTAAGTAGTACTAGGTTCTTATAACAAGCCCTTTGATCTTGGACAAGACACTTTTACCTCTCAGGGTCTCAGTTTCTTCATTTGTGAAATGACAGGCTCTGTCTATACTAGATAATCAATAACAGTTCCTTCTGACCCCAACATTCTATAAATCTTGGCAGAAAATAGACAACTTCTCTGTGCAAGCATATTCATGCCTCTGTGTTTGACACTTTCACTCAAAAGGCCAATCTTTAAAAAGTTAGATTTCCTTTCTGGAGGAAGAGAGTGTGTTTTTAAAAACAACTATCTTCTATATCCTGGGGACTGAAGTTCCAGAATGATGTTCCTGATCTCTGTAAAATCTTCAGTCATGAAATATGATGAAATAACGTTCATTACAAGGTTATCATTGAGACAGAAATGCGAAATAATACATTTTTAAAAGATGTTCAGCAATAAGGACTAATTGTGTGTTCTGCTCGTTTCTCCTCTGCATTACAACCCCTCCTGTCCCAAGAAAAGAATTTGGTTTGGCTCAGTTACCCTGAAAATGCTATTAATCACAATCTTCTGTTCCCTGATAACATTATTTAATTAAGGTTATATTGAGCTACACTGTTACTAAAAACAGCAAATTCCAAACTGCTCTCTCTCTCTCTCTCTCTCTCTCTCT
>NW_007730852.1:101083-138804 GCF_000696425.1 Galeopterus variegatus | reverse complement strand
CTCTCTCTCTCTCTCTCTCTCTCTCTCTCTCTCTCTCTCTCGCAGTCATGCATGCTCTATTGCCCTCATTCTTGTCCTCAAACTCAGGTCTCAAGTCAAAAGGACATTATTGAAGGGAAAAAGAGGGGGAGATTACTGACAAAATGTCAGATCTAGTCCTTGGTTGACTTTACCTAGTCTATTGTTTTCACCAAGTATAGAAATAGTATCTCTATGTGAATTATAGCTGTAAAAACACAATGTGGTTAAAAATACTATTGTATCTGTCTACAAAAGGATGACAGTAGGTGATTTTGCTACACACTATCTATTTTTAAGTTCTAAAATCAATTACAACACTTCTCAGTTTTTCAAGGGTTTTTTTTTGTTTGTTTGTTTTGTTTTTTCTCCATTGAAAGTGAAGAGACACTTTAAATAAATTTCAACTCTTTGAAACCAGGTGGAATGCGGAATTCAAAATGTCATCTAATTCTGGCTCTGTTAACTTATGCCTGGAAATGTTAATAATTTCTTAAATATATTTCTGGAAAATGTCAACATTATTGAGTTATTACTGAGTCAACATTAGATTCCCAGGGCTTTGGCTAAGTCTCTCTCTCTCTCTCTCTCTCCTTGTTTCAGTTTGCAACTAAAAATAAATATCTAGAGATTACTTAGTATAATTATTCAAATGAATTTTATAATTGTTTCTCAAAGTAAAATATTAAGTGAAAATTTTATATTTATCTTATTTAAAATTGTTTTTCTGTTAAATCATAGAATAAAATATTATACAACGATTTTTTTAAAGAAAGAAGCAGATCTTTGTTTTTTTTTTTTTTTGTCTTTTGTCTTTTTCCGTGTCCGGCAACGGATCGCAACCCTCAGTGTTGCCCCCGTACTGGACCGGGGACTGGCAACGGGATTGCAACCCTCGGTGTTGCTCCCGCGCCTCGCTCAGCCAGTGAGCGGGAACCGGTCTGTATGTGGGATCTGAACCCTCGGGCGGGAGCGCCGCCGCGCTTCCCAAGCGGCACACTATCCAGTGCGCCACCGGGACGGCCCTGTTTTAAAGCATATATATATGTCTGCAATATATTATGAAGGAAAAAAGTTCAGGTTAGGTCCATGTAGCAAAAGTCAATTTTCTTCATATATACATGTCTAAAAGTCTAGAAAAATATACAACAGCATATAAGTCTGGGTACTCTTTGGGCAGTTAGAATTCCAGTTGATTTTTATTCTCTTTGTTATCCTTTTAAAATGTTTTCTAGGAGCAGATACTGATGTTGTAACTGAAAAAGCATATTAACCTAGAATTAATCTTTTATGTATGGAATTGAGCTTGGTGGAAATGGTGGTGAGAAAACAGATTACTATGCTGAAAGTCTCATGAAATTCTTCCTTTTTCACTATATAGTAATTCAAAAAATTCATAAAAGTTGAGTGAAAACCAAAAGGAACTCTACTCTCATGAAGGCAGGGCCTCCAGTGTACTGTGGTAGGTTATCTTCCACTTCCATCCAAAGCCCATTGAACTTTGACGATTGCTTCCTGGTTAGGTTGGCTCTTCTGGGAGGAATCCAACTCTGTTGCAGTTTTTCCTTTTTCCTAAATCCAAGGCATGGAAATTCAGGGATATTTTGATTCCATGTCCAATTTGATACCAAGCCTTACCTCCCTTTCTTGATAATGCCCATGTTCCCATCACACTTTGCCATAACCACTGCCAATCAGTAGGCTCTTGTCTTAAAGTGCCTAAAGAAACATAAAACTCCTAACAGGTCTTCTGCCTTCCTTTTCTCCTTTCTTTCATTCAACTTTCACGTACTTACCCAATTAGTCCTTTTAAAATGTTACTTTAAATGTTACTCTCATGCTGAAAAATCTATATAACTCTGACATGAAGAAAAAACCTACAGTCCTTAAGCCTAGAATTCAAAGTTCTCCATAATCTAAGATCACCTCTTGGACAGCTTTGCCTGCAAGCAGTCCCTCAATACAGCCTCTGCTCCACCAGAACAACTCACTCACTGAATCATCCTTGAACTTAACACTCCCAAATGTTGGCTCTTCCTGTTTCCTCTACCTGGAATGAATAATGTGGTGGTCTCTACCAGGCTGACTTCTATAATATATAAGGCCAAGTTCAGATTCCACATTTCAGATGTTCCTGGCCATTCCATTTCTATGACAACCCCCCCCCCCTTTCTAAAGTACTGTGCTACCTACTCAGTAGGGCTATATTTTATGTCACTTGACCTTTTTAGTGCATACAGATGCTTTCCTCCCAGCTAAATGGCAAATACCTTAAGAGCAAGGGCCACATTTTACCCTTTGTATTTTAAAGTCACCTAAAACTATGCTTCTTCAGTAATCCCTTAAGAGTTAATGTTCAAATATTTTTTTTAATTGACAGAAACCTTAAACATCAGGTTTTCTAAGCATTTGGAAAAATGTGCAAAAATATAACACTCCACATTTTTTTTTTTTTTTTTTTTTTTGTCTTTTTTCCGTGTCCGGCAACGGATCGCAACCCTCAGTGTTGCCCCCGTACCGGACCGGGGACCGGCAACGGGATCGCAAGCCTCGGTGTTGCTCCCGCGCCTCGCTCAGCCAGTGAGCGGGGAGCCGGTCTGTATGTGGGATCCGAACCCTCGGACGGGAGCACCGCCGCGCTTCCCAAGCGGCGCACTATCCAGTGCGCCACCGGGCCGGCCCACATTTTTATACTTCTATGTAAGTAGTTAAAGAGTAAAATCCAAGCAGATCAGTAATATTTGAGTTAACCACTATGAAAACCACAAAAGTAAGTTTACCTTTTGCTCAACTTCCTATTTCTGAAAATGTCCTTTTCTCGTTGAGTGTAAGTGTTTTGATAGAACATTTAAAAAGTTTGTCCAAAACACACAATCATGGCTTGCCTCTAGCAGAAATAATGTGTGTTCCTGCTTCCCTTGGTAAATAATTGAATTTGCCTCTGAAGTTCAAGAAGTTCAAGATTTCTTTTTGTGTGTGAAACTGACTGCTTCTGTTTTCTCTTTATATGCAGCAGACTAAGGCAGAAGAAATGCTGTGCAATTGGGATTTGGTGAGTAGGGAGGATAATAGAGGAGATTGACATGACTTCCATAGAAGAGTTATTTTTAAGTATACAGAATGCCCATCCCCATGCTGAAAGGACCTTTAGAAAATATTACCGGGATTGAAAAGCAGTGGGGGCAATTCCCAGCACCTGGGATAGGCATTCTGGTCTGCGGGTTGTTGCTGCCACCTGCTGCATGCAAACAGCCATGGAGGGGCTGTCACCTGGGTCTTGCAGCTGCAGGACACCAGATGAGTTCAGTTAACATTCTGTCGGCATTTGAAATTGTTCATCTCTCAGAGCCTAGGTGGGTCCCAAAGAAAACTTGGTCAAATCTGATGGCTTTGGGACACGGAAGTTTCTAGATGTAAGAACCGTGAACCAGGCTGGGAATAATACCCAGAGAAGGCAGATTTGCTGAGTAGCCACTGGATGTGTGCCTCAGGTAGCCCAACCCCAGTAAGAGACAAGGATTCTATTAAAAATGAGTCCATAACTCTGGGAAATAAATGTCAATTTGTTTTTTTCTGAGTTTGAGGATTTTTTTTTTTTTGAAGAGTTGCTTCACTTCAATGCAATAAGAGATAGGAGACCTCTAAATACTCCAAAGAAGGTATTGTTCTTGGAGAATTAAATAAGCTTAAATTTTTATTGGTTTCTACTTATGTAAATTCCTCTTAATATGACAAATGGAGTGAGGTATCTTCATTTAATAGGGACAAGAACTTGTAGGTCAGGATCTTCATAGTACTCTCCTGGCCTGTTTTTGCTGCTGTGCTCCATCACTTCGATTTACTGGAATTTCCAAGGGGAAAGGGAAGAGATGAAGACTGTCAGAGCAGTGATGTCTCTTTCTGCCCTTCAGTCAAGGGCTTTGAGCTCCCCAGTGCTCCCTGGAAACATCACCATCAGCACCACCTGACCAATATCCCCAGTGATCTGAAGCTTGTGGGGAGATGAGGGTGAGGATAAATGTTTGTGGGCCCCACACTGGGAAATAAGTAATTCCATTTTCTGACCCTCGCAGAAAATATCATTAGCTGAGTAGTAATGAATAAGAATGAAAATTGCCACAGCAAGTATTTGCAATGGTGGTGCAGGGGGCAGCCTGGACATCGAGGATGACAGTAGCTTTTGTTATGTCACATGCAAATCTCTCTTCTCCCAGATAAATTCTAACCTGGATGGCAAGGCTGATTCCTTATGCATCATCCATATTCCGCCCAAGTCTTTGCATAGGAGGGATCAGTGTACACATGATGACAACCTGGCCAAAATGATCTCCATCTGACCTCAAAGAAATTACCACCTCGGGAACGTAGTTCAGCCTTTTCATTTGTCTTCCGTCTTGCTGGGTGGTGTCTATGTTCTAGTAGTGAGATTAGGGTCACAGAATATTTCACCAATCATTCACGTGGTTGTATGGAGACATGTATATTTATTCATTGTTTTTATTTGTCCATTAAACTTATACTGTAGTCCTCAGCCTAACGCTTGTTTTCTTAATGTTGGATGGTAAAGACAGCCTATTTTATCCCAAGCTGAAAAACCGATACGATTGTATCTGGCAGGGAATAGTCATCATGTCTTTCCATGAAGAAGCAGACATTTTCACCAAGGGACCACGTCCCTGAAAGCCAGTCGTGGTCCTCTGTAAATGGAAGTAATTGGGCCAGTGTAACAAGCCCGGTAGCTGGTTGGTGTGGGAGAATTTCTGCCTTGGATTCTGATTGGTACTGTCTTGCTTTTGGCTTAGACACAGATGAGCTCTTCTACTATCAGCAAAAAAGGCCTCCAGCCAGCGTGGCGATAGACTTCCCTATCTGACCTCAAGCCTATCCCAGACAAGAGGTGGAAAGGAAGCCCTCACTTCTCCACTCCCAGGAAATGTGGATTTCCCTGCAAAAGGAGAGACTAAAATCCGGTTTGATAATTGATACTACTCTCTGTTACTTTTCAGATTTTATTCAAATTAAATGTGCTAATTCTTTGTTCTTTCACCCTGGAGCAATTCTGGAAAGAAAACATATCTTAAGAGTGAACAGAAAAACTATTATGAAAGGCACCGAACTTGCATCTGTTAAATGACTTTGTGCTCTTGAAAAGAAATGTATAAAAAGCACATTGTGAACTGCGCTGCATGATTTCCTTTGTTTGGATTTCAGAAGCAGCTTGACTGACACAGAGATCCTGAATGAGAGACTCTTTGGATACCAAAAAGTCTTTTAAAGAAGGTGATACACAAGATTTCAGAGAATAATTTCAACATTGTTCTGTTGAGGGTTTCGCTTAACCCTGAACCACATTACTTTCCTGTCTACTTTTCATTTCCTGGGGGCGTGTGGTAGATTTTGTTTTTTGTTTTTTTTGGTTTTTTTTAGCATGAATAGGGTGGCTGGAGTTTGCTTACAGACTGACTTCTGTGATCATTGTTGAAATGCCGGTATAAGGTCTTCAGGAGACAATGGAGAAAAAATGGACATACTGTGCTATCTATTCCATCATCCGGATGCATTTTGCCAGGGGTAAGACTTCCAGTTGTCCTTTCTTGTCAGATTGGCTGCTTTAGGGGCAGATGGGGCCTTTGTTCATTTAAAATTCCTTGTGACTGCTGCTGAAATTGATCACCAAAGGGCAAATCATTACTAACATTTTCAGTTATGTATTTAAGTGGCAGCTATCGGAGAAATGTTCACATCTAGAAATGATTACTAATGAACACTAAAAACAAGAATGGAATGGGTGGTTTGTGCCACTGCTCTGAGGCATTTTTACCCATTTCCTTCCTAACAGCATCTCCAGAGTAATTGGGAAATTGTGCTTCTTGGAAATGAAATGCTCTCCAAATGGTAGTCAGAAAAACTCTGGAAAACTAAAAAAAAAATCACAAAGCCATCAATGTTCAGATCCTTGCTCACCTTTTTTTTCTCTCTCAAGTATCCTGCTTCTTTTAGATATAACAAGTACTTCTCCTCCAAATACTAAGGTCTTTGGGAGTTGTGCACATGTTGAATTTTAGTGAGGCATGTGTAGGTAACTGACCTGGGAGGCAAAGTGGAGCCCTTATGACAGTGAGAACAAGAGCTGAAAGGGCTTATTTAAAAATAGAAGGGAGAAAGATTAGTTCTGCATTCCACAGCATGAGGGTGTTACAGCGAGCCTGAGTGTCTTAAGAATTAACTGTTATTTTCAGGTATAGTTATGAAAATTTTGAGAAGAGTTTTAAATCAATGGAGATTTTGGAATCAGAGGCATATTATCAGGCTAAGGACAGCTCACAGGAAGTTATATTAAACTGTGCTAACTTCTGTCTACCCAAACTTGTACATCCACAAAAGTGTAATAATTCCCACTTGTCAAATACATTTGACAGCGATGTTTCTTTCCAGTTGCTTGTCATCTTTTTATCTTTTCCCTTTGTGAGCTTCAGTGGTACTTTTCATAATCATATATTATTTCTATACTAGCATCCCCTGTTAATTATAAAACTGAGGCCAACACTATGCATGTCAAAGCCTCAATGCTTAATATATTTTAAGTGTCCTGCACCATTTGGTCAGACTACTGATGGGAGAGAATCTTCTTTTATTTCTAGTATTTCAGAGCATTGATTAGAGATAATACTGAGTGGAACCTCTCCTGAGGTTTTTTTTCCTCCTCATCCCCTCAGAAGATCTAACTACATAGAGGTGATGTTCCTTTCAATCTTCATATATGAAATGTCAAATTTCTTACGCTACTCAACCAGACTGAATTTGGGAGGCAGTTTGGTATCTATGAAGGTTATAGAAAGATGACAGACTCTGGGCAACCAAATTCATGTTCCTTTACTAGAGTTGCAACTTCAAGCAAACCACTTCATCTCTCTGTGCCTCGGTTTCCTCCTTAATAAAGTGGGCTAACAACACTACTCTGGTGTGTAAGAAGGATTAAACAAGATGACGTGTAAAAGCCTCTTATAAATATGTACTTTAAAAAACTGCTGTATACATATTCGTTATTTTTGTGGTTTCAGAAAGCACCATTCATGTGTTATATGCAGCTGTTAATGTATAACCCAAAAAAGCCAATTATATTAAATGCAAGAATAGTTGTCATACTAAGCGTGCTTATTCTTTTTTTAATTTTTAAATAGGCTTAATTTTAATTTTATTCACAGGTATTCAGAGACCTTATATTACTTTTTGTACAGATCAACAGACAAATATTCAGAAGTCAGTAATTTCCTCTAGTTTCCCTAAGTAAATGCCTTCTCATCCGTATCAAGTCTCATGCATCTCTCTCTCTGGATCACACATGAGCTCTCTCCTACCCTAGAGCAGCCAGGGAGAAATTTCCCCGATTTCTTCCTTACCTCACCAAACTGACCAGGGTTTTTAATTGAGTCTTTCCATGTGTATTATGCATACTAATAGCTCATGTATCTTTCCTTTTCAGGAGTATGGGAGGGAATATTCAATGCGGAAGACATTTATGCTGTACCTGGCTCTGATATCAACCTGACCTGCCAAGCACAGAAGAAAGGCTTCTTGGTGCAGATGCAATGGTCCAAGGTCACTAATAAAGTGGACATGATTGCTCTTTATCATCCCCAACACGGCTTCTACTGTGCCCGTGGGAATCCCTGTGAGTCACTGGTAGCTTTTACAGAAATTCCCGGGAATGTGTCAAAATCGACACTACATTTAAGAAATATATCCTCCTCATTTGGTGGAAAGTACGTGTGTAGCTTTACTCTGTACCCGGAGGGCATTCAGACGAAAACCTACAACCTTCTCATTCAGAAACATGGTAAGTATAACTTGTAGAGGGAAGGAAATTTTTGCCGTCATTCATTTCTTACTCATTCAACAAATATGCATTCTGAGCCCACCGTGTGCCAGGCATGGTGCTAAGCACCCAAACGTTGAGCAGAAAGAGGAATTGTCTGGTAAGGAAGACAAAAATTGATTAAATAATTCCACAAATGACACACATGGTAACAGTGATGTATTCATAATAAGGACGACAACAGTCTTGTGGAAGAGCATATAAGAGAGGCCGGAGAAATTGTCTCTGAGAAAGACAAGCCTGAGCTGAAGTCTGAGGAATGAGTAGACATTCACATAATTTAGGAGATGTGGGGAGAAGGGGTGTGAGAAATGAAACAGCTTGTGTGAAAGACTTTTCAGTGTTTGAGGAAATGGGAAATGCTAGTGGCATTGCAGTTTCGAGACGAAGGGATGAGGCTGGCGATATGGTAAGGACCAGATCATGCCAGATCTTGTCAGCCATGTTCAAGGCTTTGATTTTTATCTAAGAGCTGTGGGAAGACATTGAGGTATTTCCAACCAAAGGATGGTGTGACATTTACAGTCTGATTGTATTTGTGTTGTAAAAAGATTGCACTGGATTTAATATGAGAATGGGGTGAAGATGGACAAGAAAGAGAAGGTGGGGATGAGTTAGGAAACCATCCCAGTAGCCCAGAGGATAGAAAGTGGTAATTTGGGTAGATATAAAAAGAAAATGACACCTCTTATGCATTGAGCATAAAACAGATATGACCTGATGATAAAGTGGATATGGGACAAGGGTAGTATGAGTGAAGGAGAGAGAAAAATCGAAGGTGATGTCCCGTTGTCTGGCATCACACCTGCATGGTGGTGGTATCCATTGAGATGGGAAGCAAAGGAAGTTTTGTGGGTGAATTTATGAAGGTGGCTTTGGATATATTAGTCTGGGACAGGTAAAGGGGCCACAGAGGCTGCTAGACAGGTAGCATTCACACCGTACATACTTCAGAGGCCTGTACTGGAGGCAGAAATCTTAGGTTTACATTGTAACTTCTTTCTGGCTAGAAATAAATTTGACTTAAGGCCTGTCATGTAAATTCTCTGAGCCTGTTTGGAAAATGATAATAATGATGCCTGTTCTAAATTACCTGGTCCTAAAGTAAATGATTGCCATTTCCGCTAATGGAAAAATGAAAACAAAAGCTAGCAAATGGAAAATGCACTAGAAAGGGAAAGTTTTTAACTTAGGGGCAAAGTGGCCTGGTAATATAAGAAAAAACAACAAAAATTAACTTATGAAGGCTGTGCTAAAGGAGGCATGGAACTGCCCAGGACAAGCAACAAGTATGGATTTATTACCGACTTTCAGTTTCTTATATCTTACTTGCTCTAGGACCACGATATTGGAACAGTCCACCTTCAGACCAGGGTCCCACTAACTACCACCTTACTATGCCCTATTATCCAGAAACGAAACAAAACAAACTTTAGTTCAGTTGGGGGTTGAAGTAAAGAGAAATAGAAAATTTATAAAGAACAATATTTAGCTACACACACTTTGGAGACAAATAGCCTGAATTTGAACGTTGGCTATGTCACTTACTGTATATATCATCATTGCTTAGTTATTTCAGGTCTCTATGTTTTTCTTTCATTACATAACAAATACAGATAATTATAGTACTTTCTTCATGGGTACCATAATTTTGATGATTAAATCAGGTAATCTGTGTAAAACACTTAGCATAGTTGCTGCCAAAGAGTAAGAGTTTGGTAAATGAGAGCTTTCAAATACGAGTAGTAAAAATAATACTGAGTGAAACCTGTTTCTCAGTGCCTCTCTCTCTCTTTATATAGGCCTAATTTGGAATCTGATAAGACATTAGCCATACATGAGCACAAGTACACATTGACTTTGGTTTCACACGTAGACTTTGTACCTTCTGCCTAACTGAAAACCTGACTTGCATATCTAAAGACCTAGTGAATACTCCATTGGGAACTGGCAACATGGATTGTTGTACTCTATATACAATACGCGATGGCTCAAAATGAAGACAGCAGTGGAGAAGGGGTAGTGTGTTATCCAGAAGGAGAGTGGTGCCGCATTTAAGGAAAGTTTACTTCTTAAAATAAAGAGAACTGAGGGAGCTAAGCTTGTAGCTATTAAAAACTGCAAATCACTGGAGAGACAGAAAGCATATCTCCATCCTTTGTGTTTGGAAAATTTCTCATCAGATTGTATCTTTGCTGCTGTCAGCTGGATCAGATGAAAAGCAATGGCCTTAGTGTTAGAGAAATGGTTCTGGTATTGTGTATTTGGGTACAAAGAGAGCAAAACAGAAAAGAGCAAAACAGAAGGGGAAAATATCCTTCACCACAGAGTGACCAAAAATGTAAGCCTGGTATGGAGCTAAGGAGTAGGCACAACCCAGAGGAGGCAGCTGCCATCCCAGAGCTCTGCCAAGTGCCCACCCAATGGCACATCTTTTTCTGCTTTATTCTTTTGATCTTCTCTTGCTTCTTGTCTCACTTGCACCATTTCCCTGTTATGTCCCCGTGCAGTCTCCAAGTTTACAAGCCAGTTGTGTAAGCAAAGCACGCACGAAGTGCAAACTCTTACAAAGCATATAAACAAATGCAAATTGAAACTGCCTGTAAGAATCTAAATATGAACACGCTGCTGGGGCGGAGGTGCTTGGGTTAATCACCTCTTCCTGTTTCACTTCTGTCGTCATCTGAGTCACCTCCCTTGTCCGCTCACAGCACAGTGGGTATCTTAATCCTGTCCCCATGTTCCCCGAGGACCTGGCTGAGAAGGGATTCTGTTCTCTTCTCACATTTTGTCCCTGTGTGAGTCTTAGTGCTCTGCAGCTGAGGAGGAGAGAGGAAACACAGTAAACAGTTTGGAGTCTGCTTCTTTTTCATTTTCACTTGAAAGGGTTTTCTCTCAGGTTAGGAGGTTTTAGTTATCCCAAGAAATGCCATTCTGTGAGTCAAACCTTGGATTATTATAATCTATGTTTCTTTAATTTGAATGTTACTGGATCTCATAATGCTTCAGATTGTAAGATTTTGGTGCATTTTTAAATTTGTAGTTATTAGGATCAGTTATAAGAGCACAACATGGCTTTAATTTGCCAGATTACAGCAAAAGGTTTAGAGGGCTATCGATGCTGTTATTGGAAGCAGTACTAGCAGTGGGAGTAGTCAGAAGAGAAGTAGTGTTAATACAAGTAGTAGTAATGGTAACAACAGAATCTTGATCATTTAGAGTTGATAAGCTCAGTCTAAGACCTGTGATTACCCTGTCTGGAAGCTAATTTGTTGTTGAATCTGAATGTTGGCTCTCCTTAAATCCTTGTGTTTAGTCTTCACTCAACAAATATTTTTGGAGTGCTTACAGAGCTAGGCACCAGGCACACAGTAGTATGCAATACAGACCTGACCCTGCTCTCCTGAATCCCATAAGAGGAGACAGAAATTAATCAGATAAGCAAACAAATGTCAAACT
The DNA here is from genome assembly GCF_000696425.1 of Galeopterus variegatus. Classification (NCBI taxonomy): domain Eukaryota; kingdom Metazoa; phylum Chordata; class Mammalia; order Dermoptera; family Cynocephalidae; genus Galeopterus; species Galeopterus variegatus. The sequence continues at coordinate 127,451 of NW_007730852.1, read as the reverse complement.
GCAACAGTGAAAAGTGCATTTGCAGTGAGGAAGTAGACAGTGCATGTGCGGCTATAACAGGAAAATCAGGAAAGGTTTTCTGGGAAAGTGCTGCTTGAGCTGTAGTGAACCAGGTGAAGGTGGGAAACAGAGCTTTACAAAGAACAGGACATGCAAAGGCTCTGTGGTGGAAGGGAGTTATGGCAACTGTGGGGATTTTAAAAGGTATTATAGCTACAGCAGAGGGGCCGAGGGGGAGGCAGTTGAAGATAAAGCTAGAGATTGATTAGTCCAGGTAAGCAGTTTTGTCTTCATCCTAAGAGCTGTAGAAACTAATTGAAACATAGCTGTTTGTTTGGGTTTTTTGTTTGTTTGTTTGTTTGTTTTGCATCTCAGAAATGCATCTCTGTGGCCCAAGTGTAGAGAATGAATTGGATAGTATCTATCAGTCAGAAGACAGTAGCAGAAACCTAGGTGAGAGGTGCTGGTAACACTGAGCAGGGTGGCAATGAGGCAGATGGAGAGGAGTGTTCAGATTAGAAGCATGTTTAGGCAATTTGCCTACAGGATTTCGTGGTGGATGTGTATGTGCGGTAAGGAATAAAAAAGTGTCAAAGATGATGCTTTGGTTTCTGGTATATAGAACCGAAAAACAGGGGAGTTAGTTATTGTGTTAGGGAACACTAGAAGATGATCAGACTGTGCAGGGATTATTTTGAGTTTGGTTTTACATATGTTGAGTTAGACGTGAAGTTGAGACATACAGATGTCTGGTAAACCGCTGGACACACTATCCCTGATCTAAGATGCAGATTTAAGCAGAAGCTACAAATGGGTGAGTCATCTGAGTATGGGTGCTAACTAAAGTCCTGGGAGTGAGAGAAATCATCTAGGGAGAAAAAAATCAAGTATGAAAAGCAGCCTGGCATTTCAACAGAGTTGATGGTGATGAGTGGGAAAAGATGAGTCTTCAAACAACAGAGAGATAATAACTAAAGAGGCAAGAGTAAAATTAGGACAGAACCGGGTCACAGAAACCTACAAAGATAGTGTTGCATCAAAGGGGCAACCATCAGTTCTGAAGTTTCTGAGAAGACAGAATATGTATTGGATTGCATTCAGGGACATAGAAGTTTTTGATCATGTAATAAGAGCTGTTTTGGTGGCATTGTGGAATGAAAGTCAGACTGGAGGGAGAAGAGGAGTGAATGGGAGGTAAAGAAATGGGGACAGTAAATGCTGACACAACTTCCAGAAAGCATGTCAGTAGTAACAGGAAAGGTGTGAGTGTTCAGATGAGGGTTTCTGCTGGGTGGCAGTGGTAGCGGTGGTTCTGGTTAATGCATGACACTTGACAATGCTTCAAAGTCAATGGGCAGGATCTGGTTGAAAAAGAGTAGTTAAATACAAAATAGAAAAGTTAAAATAAATATACTAAGGTTTCTGAGAAGTGGGGGCAATGAGATTTATCACACAAGTAGTAGGACTATCCTGAAGTGGACAAAAGGATTGATTTTTTTAAATTATAACAGGAGGAAGGGAAAATAGGATGAGTACATATGATGAGGGAGGTGTTGTCTGTTATTTCCTCTAAAACAGGAAATAAAATCATCTTCAGCCAGAGAGAGGAAGGAGGCTTTAGAAAAGGAAATTGGAGAAGGTTTGAAATAGCTGCTATGGATAGAGGGAAAATGAGGTCACTAGGTAAATGTATTAGTATTTTTGGTCAGTGTTGAGCATCCATTTGAGTAGGGTATAAAAAATCATGGTGAAAATGATTGGCACTGTGACTTTCTCTGGTAGTGCTTGGCTGCTTGGATCTGGGTATTAAAAAGTTCATAGTGCCACAGTTGGATTTTTTCTTTTAGATTGTTGCTAAAAAAAAAAAAAGATCTGGGGTATTAGGAAGAATGTTATTGAAGTGACAGACTATGGAAGCTTAGCTGGATAACAAGGGAAGTGAAGAAAGAAAAAAAGTGATGGATGAGGAAAAAATAAAGAAATCAATTCATTAAAAGACCCAATAAGGTCAGAGAACAGTTGAGGTGGGACTACACAAACAAACTGGAAGAAGAGGTGTTTGTAGGTTTGAATTAGTGCTTTTGTAGGTGAAGCAATCATGAATGGTGACAAGATACAAAATGTAGTTATAAGAGTATTTGGCTGAAATGGTGTAGAGACTGTTCCTGGAGATGAGAGTAGAAAGGACTGAGAGGCCAGGTCTTGGATAGTTTAGGTACATGGTCACCAGAATCACCCAGGATTATATCAGGGTTTATGCTGAAAAAAACCCTGCAATCTAGATTTTTTTTTTTCCTTTCTGTGATTCAGTTTAAATATTTTCTATTAAGCTATTTTACAAGTCCTGAATTCTATCTTTGGTGATATTCAATAAGTTTTTAACCCCATCAAATTAGTTCTTAATTACTAATATTTTTTTATTAATTATTTTTATAGATTTTTAATTCTTCAATGAAACTGGGTATCTTTTCATCTACTTCTATTTTTTTCTCTCTTTTCTTAAATATATTAAAAAGAGTTGTTTTTAAGTCTTTGTTGAAGAACACTAATGTCAGGATCATTCATATATCTGTTTCTATGTCTACTTTTTCTCTTGTTATTTTTTCTTTTTTTTGGAACTTGCTCCAACATCTCCTCCAAGCTCCTTTGTGTTATTACCATCAAATATATTGCATATATATTAACTATACATGCAATATATATAACATACAATAAAGTGCACATACATAATAATATATACAATAAACCTAGTGGTACGATTAATGGTTTAAAGAATTTCATGTTCTTTAAAGAAATTAAGAGAAGACAAGAGAAATATATACACATAGTCTTTTATATTTACCCACATATTTGCCATTACCCATAATCTTCATTTTATCCCATGGAGTTACTACTTTGTGTCATTTCCTGTCAGCCTGAAAGACTTATTTTATTATTTCATATAGGACAAATCTGCTTGCAATAAATTCTCTCAGTTTTTGTTGTTTTTTTTTTTAATTTTAATTTTTTAAGGATAATTTTACTGGATATAGAATTCTTGGTGGACTGCTCTTTTTTTTAATTTTGGTATTTTGAATATGTCTTCTGATCTCTATTGTGTCTGATTAGAAGTGAGCCATTAATTGTATTATTGGTCCCTTGCATGGGATGAGTTGCTGTTTTTGTCTTTTGGGTTTTTGTTTTGTTTTGGTTTTTTGCTCATTTCACTTGCTGCTTTCATAATTTTCTCTTTCTCTTTGGCTTTCAGCAGTTTGATTATGATGTGTCTAGGTGGGTGTTTGTGTTTATCCTATTCAAGCTTTATTAAGATTCTTGGATGTGCAGATTAATTTGTGGGAAAGTTTTTTATAATCAAATATTTAAAGTTCTTGGTTATTTTTTCTTCAAATATTTGTTTTGTCCTCCACTCTTTCACCTTTCCTTCTGTGACTCCTGTTATATGTATCTTAGTACAATTGATTTTGTTTTATATGGCTCAGAAGCTCTATTTATTTTCCTTCAATCCTTTTTCTCCATGTTCTTCAGATTAATTTATACTGATCAGTATTCAAATACATTGATTCTTTCTTCTGCCATCTCAAATTTGCTGTTGAGTACCTCCAGCAAATTTTTCATTTTTTAACTGACTTTCAACTCTAGAATTCACATTTAGTTCATTTTATAATTTCTTATTTCTCCACTAAGATTCCCTATTTATTGAGTCGTTGTCATCATATTTTGCTTTAATCTTTTGAACATACCTATGATAGGTACTTTGAAGTCTATTAAATCTAACATCTGGGTCCACTCAGAGTCAGTTGCAATTAACTGCTTTTTCCCTGAGTATGAGTCACACTTTCCTTCATGTCTCATAATTCTTTGTTGAAAACTGGATGTTTTAAATATATGTATATATATAAAATATGACAACTGTAGATTCTAGATTAGTTTTTTTTTTTTATTTTAGTAGCTTATCTGTACTTAAGCTTCAAAATCTGTCACTTTTGCAGTGTGTGACCAATGATATTGCTGCTCAACTTTTTATACTAATTCTTATTTTTTAGTTTGGCTTCCAAGGCATTGTTTCTGCATTGACAAACCTTCTTTATTGGGTCCACTGATGATTTTGGCAAAAGTTGTGATCAAACACCTAAAGCCCACTAGGCTTCCATCCTCTACACATAGATGTCAGAGGGTCAGGGTAGGAAGTTCATTCAGAGTTTCAGCCAGTTACCCAGTCTCCCTTGGCTTTTTCTTTTTGCTGGACTCTCTCAGATCTCCCTGACTCATATCTGTAGTTTCCTAGTCAGTTTCGAATGTGTGGAGAACTTATTTTAACCATTTTATGACTCTTGAATTTCCAGGATCCCCATGTTAAATGTCTACCTGGTCTACCACTGTTTTACTCCATTTTGTGCTACTATAACAGAATACCACAGACTGGGTGATTTATAAAGAGCAGAAATTTATTTTCTCACAGTTCTGGAGACTGGGAATTTCAAGAGCAAGGCTCTGGCATGTGGCAAGGGTCTACTTGCTGTGTCCTCTGGAGGGGAGAACACCATGTCCTCACACAGCATAAGGTAGAAGAGCAAAGAGGCAAAAGGGCACTGAACTTGTCCTCACAGCACTGTCACCTCCTAACACTATCACAATGGAGGCCAAATTTCAACATTAGGCACAAAATGAGAAATTCCACATGTCCTCACTTGTATATGGAAGCTAAAAATAAAATAAAATAAAATAGCAAGTGGAAAAAGAAAGAAAAACACAAAAATCACAATAATACATTGAGCTTTGAAGAGAAGAAAACGGAACTGAGGTTACCAGAGGTGGGAAATGGGGAAGGGGAGGAGGAGGGAGGAATTGGTAAAGGGCCATGAAAATCAATTACATTGTATAATGTTGAATATACTCATTATCCTGATTTGAACATCACATATTGCACACAGGTATTGATATTCAACTCTGTACCCCACAGATATATACAATCAACTATGTTCTAATAAAAAATAAATTAATTAAAAAAAAATTCAAATCATAGCAGCCACTTACCCCAAATGGGACTACAAACTCAAGCTAACCCAGCTTCAGGTTTTTTTTCTATGTTTTCTACCAAGTTTGTCCCTGTTAAGGGAAAAAGTGAAGGGTTTTTACCCCCAGACCTAATTTAAATCTGCCCATTTAGAAGAAAAGCTGCAGATTTTTGTAACCAGCTCCATGCTGGTAAAACTACATTTCTCAATGACCAAACTGGAAAGGGAATGGAAGGAGCCTTAGGCAAAAGGCTGAAGACTCCCGCTGTTTTTACTGAAGTTCTAGTGATTTTGCAAAAAGAAATGCTTCTCAATTTGATGTTTGCCTTTGGTCAATTTCCAGGGCCCTGAAATTGTTATTTTTAACACATTTGCTCAGTTTTACACTTGTGTTTTTTCACTGACCTCTTCATTCCCCCATAACCAGAAGGCCCTCAATCTTACCCCCCATTTTTGAAATTATTTTGTATCTTTATTTTACAACTTATATTCATTACTATTCCCTTATTTATTTATGAGAGTACTTTGAAAAGTTCATGAAAGGACTTGTATTATCTTTTAATTCTATTTTTCCATGAACTTTTTGAAATACTCTCATATTCTTAGTGCTAACAATAAATACATAATCAGCACTTACCACCAGCCTTTATGTAAATGTATCTCCAGGCTGAAATGTGTTCTGCTGGAGAACCCTCAGGAAGTGCTCATGGAAACAATGTGTCCCTGAGTTCTTGCATGACCTTAACATTTTTCTGTAGTCTTTATATTAAAAGGTTAATTTTGCTGAATATAAAATCCTTGGCTCACATTTTCTTTCCCTGAGTACTCATATATTAAATATGTTACTCCATTATTTTCTGGCATAGAGTTGCTATCAAAAAGCTAATGACAATCTGATTTTCTTTCCCCATAATTGACTTTGGTTAATACTTTCATAAGAATATGCTTAATGTTGTCCATTCTGGGTCTATCTTCCTACTTTTGCAGTATAATCTCTTAATGTAAATTTTCTAGTCATTTTTTATTTTAAAAAATTATTCAATTATAATTTTTAGCATTTGTTTTGTTCCATTGCTTTGATTTTTTTCTTCAGTGCCTACTGTTATACATATGTTTATCTTCTTTGCATATCTTTTTTTTTTTTTTTTTTTTTTGTCCTTTTTGAGACAGGCCGCACCGCGCTTAGCCAGTGAGCACTGTGAGCGCACCAGTCATCCCCATATAGGATCCGAACCCACGGCAGGAGCGCTACTGCGCTCCCAGTGCCTCACTCTCCCGAGTGCGCCACGGGCTCGGCCCTTGCATATCATTTTCTTTGAATCTGTTTCATCTCTTTTTTATTTAAAACTTCATTAACTTAAAATTTTTCATCGCTCTATTTTTTTTTATTTCTTTTAATGTATTAACTTTTGTGTTTATATATTTTTGGTTTTGTTCTAGTTTGGCCTTCATTTCTGAAGTAATTATTAAAAATTATTATTTCTAACCCTTTCTTTAATTCTGTCACCTACCTTTTATAAGCCTTTGTTTTCTCAAATGGACTCATTTACCAGTCTTTCAAAATATTCCACAGATTGTATCATTTTCTTTATTTCTTTTTAAATAATTAAAAATTATCATTTTAAATAAGATTTAAAGTGGTTTTTATTTATTTTGTGTTCAAGTCTTGCTAATATGCTGTCATTGTTGTAGAAATTTATTTTGTTTTCTATTGTCTTTTTCTATAGAGTATTTTTATAAGTGATTCTAACTCATTTCTTTTCTATTGCTCATGTTTTTTTTTCATTATTGTTTTATCTTTTTTTATTTTAATTTTTTTCTACACATGGGATCCGAACCCTTGGCGGGAGCGCCGCCACACTCCCAAGTGGCGCACTCTCCAGTGCGACACCAGGCCGGCCCTGAGTTAATTTTTTTTAAACTATATTTATGTGGGTCTATTTCTGGGATCTCTATTCTGTTCCATTGATCTATTTGTCTGTTCTTTCACCAATGCATGTCTTGATTACTGTAGCTTCATGGCAAGTCTTGAAGTTAGATAATGTCTGCCCTCCAACTTTGTTCTTCTTATCTTATTTTTGAGTATTATGTCTATTTTTATCTCCTGGAACTTCTGTTAGATGTATGTAGAGGCTTCTTGAATGTTCCCATATCTCTTTCACCTAGTTTCTGTATTATCTCTGATTATTCTTTGGATACATTTATCAGGATTAATTCTCTGTTCAACTGGAGTTTATTCCATATGTGTGTGACTTTGAAATAGACTCAGAAAATATCAAGGTCTTTTTAGCTCCCACCAATAAGTGAGAACATGTGGTATTTCTTTTTCTCTGCCTGACTCGTTTCACTTAATATTATTCTCTCAAGGTCCATCCATGTTGTTGCAAATGGCAGTATTTCATTCGTTTTTATAGCTGAGTAGTATTCCATTGTGTAGATAAACCACATTTTCCGTATCCACTCATCTGATGATGGACATTTGGGCTGATTCCAACTCTTGGCTATTGTAATGAGTGCTGCAATGAACATTGGGGAACAGGTATACCTTCGACTTGATGATTTCCATTCCTTTGGGTATATTCCCAGCAGTGGGATAGCTGAGTCATATGGTAGATCTATCTTCAACTGTTTGAGGAACCTCCATACCATTTTCCACAGAGGCTGCACCATTTTGCAATCCCACCAACAATGTATGAGAGTTCCTTTTTCTCCGCATCCTCGTCAGCATTTATCATTCTCAGTCTTTTGGATATTAGCTATACTCATGTTTAAGTTAAATGCATTTTTATTTTTATCATGGAAGGATGGGTCAAGCCAGACTTTCTAGAGTCTTCAGTGTCTTCAGAGCCCCCTCTTGTGTTGTTTTCAAGATAAATAATATGCTATTTCACTTTCTGAGTGTACTTCTTTTGCTTCTATCCCTCACTTTTATCTAAATTGCCTATTTACCTGTTCCATTTAATTTGTATTCCACTCCCAGGGATTTTTCCTCAGTGTGGAATATGTCCTGAGAAGCCTAGTCTGCTCCAGCACTGACAACCTTTTTCTTGTTTCCCTTGAAAACACTGGTGATTTGGTACCTGCAAATTCCCTTCTCCATTTTTGCTGCTATTCTCAGATTAGTCTGCCTGTCTTTCCTGTGATTACCTGTTATTTTTTTTGGTGGGGGGAGGGTAGTGGGAAGGTATGTCTATCGTTCTAGGGGCCATCAACAGCCCAGCTGATCTTCCTCTGTTTCTTTCTGCACAGTTGCTGAAGCCACAGTGGTCTAGTGGTTTATCAGCGCCTATTAATGGGAATTTGTTGTTATTTAGTGTTTTTGTAGATATTGTGTATGTGTTTTTAATTTTGCTACCCTAGTTACTATGTCTGTCTTTATAGGAGGATTCAGGGATATTCAAAAAGTAACATCACTTGTACCACCAGCTTCCCAGAATCTGGACAAACATTACAAAAATGTATTATTTATGTATGTGGGTAATGTGCATTAAAATATAATTAACATATTGAGTGGATTTCATGGACTTCACAGGTATTAGTGATTAGATCAATATCTGTTTAAAATAAATTTACATAAGTAAAACAATTACAGTAACTTCAAAATAAAATAGTAGTAATGGTGGTATGTAAATATGGCAAAAAATTGTGAATGTGGTGCACAAATAACTCCATTTTGAAGTACTGTTATAGCTAAATTCCTTTAACCATAAGTGACAGGGCTCTTTTAAAAAAATTATGGGGTTGGAGTAATATTTGGAAGCAGCAGTGGAGAGCAAGGAAGGCACTGATCCCACCTCCTGAGTTTGAGGAATTAAGAGTATAAGAAAATAAACAATCTCTGAGAATGCTGCAGGGAAGCTGTGCCCTAAGGAAAAGACCTGATTTCAATTAAGGAAAGAAGGAAGGAGTTATCAGTAAAGAGGATACCTGATATCAATGAGAGACTGAAATATAACAAAGCTTTAATGACTAGATATAACATTCTTAAACTGAGAAATATTTCTTTCTTTCTTTCTTTCTTTCTTTGTTAATATTCATTCTCTTGGTAACAATGAGAATGTTCATTCCCAATGACCCATTAATTATATTTCTGGGAATTTATCATAAGTAGCTGAATGGTGAGAAGAAATTTATTAGTATGAGAATGATTCTTGCTATACAGCATGTGATAGTTTAAAATAAAGAAAAAACCCAAATAGGAAGAGCATAATGATTCAATAATTGGAAATGATTAAACAAATGATGATGGGTATACATGCTGGAATGACATAAAGTCTCCAAAAATGTCAACTCTAAATAGTTCAAGAATCACGCAAAACATTTTTAAGTAAGAATATACCTAACATTTGTTGGTAAATAGGACTGCCAAGAATGGGAAAACATACATGCATGTAAATAAGATTGGCATAAAAAATAGAAAAAAAGCATATAAAGTTTTTAGGATATTAGGATGATAGAGTTGTTTTATTTATCAATTATCTTTTTATCTTGTTTTTATAGTTTTGTCACAAATGTATGTATATGTATAATAAACCTTTCCCAAAAGGAGATACTATAAAGCAAATATTTATCTCATATTACCTTAAAAATGAGAGTAATTCATTAACAATGCTTCCTCGGAGTTTCCTTACATATTTTTTTTTATCATGCCTTTTTTTGGAGGTATGTTTTTAAGCTCAAAAAAGACAATCAGATATGAACACAGTAAAAAGATCGGTGGTGGCCAGGGGCTAGAGTGGAGGGAGGGATAAGTAGTCAGGGCACAGAGGGCTTTTAGGGCAGTAAAACTACTCGGTATGACACTACAATGGTGGATACATGTCATTATACATTTGTCAGAACCCATAGAATGTACAACACTAAGAATAAGCCCTAATGTAAACTATGAACTTCGGGTGATAATGATGTGTCAGTTCAGGTTTGTGTATTGTAACAAATACACCACTGTGGTGCGGGATGTTGACAGCAGGGGAGGTTGTGAGTGTGTGGAAGTCACATGGGAACTCTCTGTGCTTTCTGCACAATTTTGCTGAGAACTTAAAGCAGCTCTTAAAAATAAAGACTGTTAAAATAATTTTTTTAAAGGCAATCAAAGGCTTGGTTATAAAGCTTTATATTCTAGCTGATCAAGAAAATGTAACCGTCAGAATAAAGTGCCAGTTTGGGGTTAAAGCAGAGGAACAGGCCAAATTGTGAGTTGGATTCTGTTAATGTAGCTTCCTTGTAATTTTTTCAGTGGTAACAACTTCCGTGCTTCTCAGTGGCTCAGTTCTGCCATTTATGCAATGAGGTCTATAATGGGGGTTTGCTTCTTTACTTCATAGGTGAACCCTGAGGGTAGATGCATCTCTGTACTAAAAGTATTCTTGTGTCTTCGGAAAAAAGAACTTTATAAACCGAAGATCCGTGTGTTTTCTACCTTATGTTTTGTTACAGTTACACAGGATGAATGGAGAAGTAACCACACAATAGAAATAGAGATAAATCAGACTCTGGAAATACCATGCTTTCAAAATATCTCCTCAGAAATTTCATCTGAGTTCACCTTTGCATGGTTGGTGGTAAGTGTTGCCCTTTTCAGTGAATAACAGCAGTGATCTTTAAATATTAATCAAGCACAATGAATAACAGGTAATAATAGGGAAGGAAGCATACTGCATGAGAGGCAGGCATTTATGCTATGGCTGGGGGAGGGCTGGGGAAGGGAGGGGAGGACACTACGACTCCTAACTAGGCAAGCCTCTGAGCTTGGAAACGCAGAACATTAATTTAGAAATTGGCTCTGAAAGGTTAATTTCTATTTCTTTTTTTTTTTGTCTTTTTCGTGACCAGTAAGGGGATCACAACCCTTCGTGTGGTGTCACCCACACTGCACTCAGCCAGTGAGCGCACCGGCCATTCCTATATAGGATCCGAACCCATGGCGGGAGCGTCGCTGCGCTCCCAGCGCTGCACTCTCCTGAGTGCGCCACGGGCTCGGCCCTCTATTTCAAATTATATACCAAACCATGATTACAGAATGAACAGAATATCATGGTGCTGTGGAGAAAAGCCATGTCCAGCAGAAGCACCTACTCAAAAGTATTTGTTTTATAAACAACATTTGTAGAGACACAGACCTCCTTTTCCCAGAACTCTTATTACTGCATCTTGGGAAATATACACCATTGTTTTAGATCAGGAAACAAACTCTAATGCTTGTAAAACATAAGTAGAAAATGTACATGAGAGAAACAGGACTCATATAAGAAATAGTCACTGCTCAACTCTACTAAATGCCACAGGAGACTGCAGGACTGTGGCTGCCATGCCCTTTAGCCTAAAAAAAGAAGCCAGAAATCTGGATTTTTGTAAGAAATTTTCCAATTTTAAAAATAATGCATAGAGCAAAAATAAGTACTGGTCTGTTATTTTGATAGAACGAATTACTAGGGCACTCTAAAATATAGCAGTACTATTTTTTAAATTTCCAATTAAAAACATTTCACTGAATATTCACTTTAATAGTTATAATTAGTTAACTGCTGCTAAGTTACTTAACTAACATGTAATGACTAAATTCTCCCACTATTTTTCTCTATTTGAAATATTGCGAAATTCATCTATACAGATCTTCACCTACACAGATCCATAATTTAACTTGAAGCCTGTCCCTTAACACAAATGTATCATTTACCTACTTTGTCTGCCTTTGTTACTTTATCATTAGTCTGCGACATTATTCTACCATACTATATCATTTTATTTTAAAAATTTTAAAAACTAAAATTTTAGTGATTTAATATGTCTTTTAAATGGAAATTATTACAGTCTTGTCTCATAACAGGTAAACAAAATCAACATAAGTATAATAATAAATATGAAAGAATTGTGTAATTTTAACTTTAATGTAACCCAACTAAACGGCAGCCAGCTATTAATCAATATACGTAGCAAACCTCTAAAACTGTTAAATCAAATGACAAGAGACTAACAATTATCAAGATAGCCATAAACATGATTTCAAGAATCACGTAACAGGGTATTCATTTAGATGATCCAGAATATGATTATATTAAGTTTTAGACTGTTATCAAAATAAAAACACGGCATCTAATAATTCTTACAAAACTCATAGATCCCCATGAATGTAGCAGCTGACAGAATTTGGGAAATACTGTGATTCACATTATTGATTATTCACATTACAAGTTACCTAGACTTTTGTGAACTCTCTTGGAAACTAGAACCTGCATATAAAAAGATTTCTCTGGAAACATGCCAAATTCAAAATAACTGACTTGAAAGAAGACCTTAAAGTACAACCTACTGATAATTTTTCACTGTCTAGATATTTTTTGTAGAGTCAATAACATGAAAAGAAAAATATATTCTAAAACAACTTTTCCAGTTGTTCTAAAATCTACAATGTCTCTGCCATCTGTCACAAAACACATTTTCCCCTTTATAGGATTTGTTTTGCAAAATGTAATGCTTCCTGGGCATTATGTCTATCACTAGTCTAAGCCAATTGTTCTTAACAAACATGATGCAATGTAGTTCTTAGAAAAAGGTTAAAAAGTGGAGATGATCTCAGGAAGGCAGAAACCTGCTCTACTAAACTTTATGATAATGGAAATGCACTGTTTATACGTTGTTTACAATACTAATATTTTTCACCAATAGGGCACAAATTTCTTGTCCTAATTACCACAAATCCACTATCAATGGGAATCCTACTTTAGTGTAGAGATTTTTGCTGACCAGTAAGTTGATCTGTAGTATTCTTAACTTATCTCGTGGTGTGTAATCTGTTTTTCCAAGCAAACGTAAAGGTTTCAGTCACCTCTGTTTCTTATGTGGCTCTGAGTTTCTCCAGGGCAAAAACCTGCATCACTAACTTCAGAAATCCTTGGCATCTAGCACAGTGCCTAGAATATAGGCACTCAATGAATACTTAATAAATAATTTAATGGATTTGTTTCTATCCGTTCCCTTTCCCCACAGTCCTATTCATTGACCTCATATTAAATTGATGGTTGTTAAATTCATGCTGTTTGATTGGTTAATGAGCAGCTGCTCATAAAGTATCAAAGACTAAATAACTGATAAGGCATCCTCCATCTAGTAGTTTCCTTCAAAGAAACTAAGTAACCTACACAGACATTATCTTTGGATCTTGCCAAAACATTTAGGATAAATGAGTGCCAGAGAGTGCACGTAAGGTCATACCCTGAGAGGATGAGTCCTAAACATCTACTGGAACCTCAAGACACGCTGTCACTTTAAAGAATGCACCACGATACAGACAACTCAAGGAAACTATTTGAAAGAAATCTCTTTTCAAAGGTAGTATTGTGCTGGCAAATGTGCTGATTAAATTCCTACTGTGCACTCCCTTTTTAAATGTCAAAATCTATTTGCTCCTCTGATTTACATCCTGCCCCACATTGTTGACGGCTGTGGCATTCAGTAAGTCTGATGGGAAACCATGTAATGTCCTTATACTAGGGAATAAACTGCAGTTACATGTCTGCAGAGGACGTAAATATCCAATCTATATTTTAGATCTTTAATCTCTTGTTAAATTAACAATAATCATAATGATGAGGCAATTGTTCTTACAAATGTGATGTAATGTGGCTTTTAGGAAAACATTAAAAAGTAGAGATGATGAAGTTGAGCTCAGGAGGGCAGAAACTTGAAATAGTGAACTCCTAACTTGGGGGGAGCTACAAAGGCTTTCCACCTCATGTGCTTCCTCAAACCCTAGAAAGAATTTTACAATCTAAACTCTCTAGGTCACTGGAAAATAAAAGCCGTGTCTTTATGTATGTGAAATTTTACAAATCTAATTCAGTTATGACCCTCATGGGAAAGGTTTTATTGGGATTCTCAATATAATTTTAAAAACTTATTTGCTATGCATAGCTGATCCCATGCTAAGGCTGTGTTAAGTGTGTTAATGAGCAGATCTTTTGCATTTTGGAAAGTTACATTTCAGGATTGTGACTACACTAAAGTAGACAAGTATCAGGTATAAATAGTGTGTCTAACATTGATGTAGAATGAGAAGTAACTAGGTAAGCACAAAGAGTAACCCTTCAATGGAAACTGAGGGTCTATATAACTGGTGAAGTGATGCATAAGAAATCATAGAATATGTATGTTTAGATGGGATATAGTTGGCAGAGTGATAGACAAGTGATATTTTTCCCATTTTATGTCCTAGGACACCAGCATACAGTCAGGAAAATTCTACAGGCTTATTCCGGGAGCTTCTAAATAGCCTTTAATATTCTGTTTTCATTCCAAACTATCATCCTGATTTCCCATAGTATGAATTTCAATCCAACAAACATGTATGAATCTGTTTTGAGTGCTAGGTCTTGCAGGGATATAAAACTATATTAGATATATTTCCTACCATGATGTACATCTTTAGAAAAAATGTAAAAAATGGCAGCATAGGGGAAAATAGTTTGATTCTGACTAGATGGATCTGGAAAAACTTCTTAGAAAAGGTTATGTTTGAGCTAGATAATTAAAAAACAATTGGCAAAAGATGGACATACACTACACCAAGACCCTGGGACCAGTCGTACAAGTTGGTAGTGCAGCTGGGGAAAGGTGTTGAGGAAATATTTGTCCCCAAAGTCAGTGGGAGAAAAAAAACCCCATGACTTTTCTCTTTAAAATCATGAAGAGAAGGACAGAAATATTTCAAATTCAAACAGTTCAATATTAATGATTTAAGCATATAATATTAGTGATTCACGCATATATTTAAGCATATAACTAAATCCTAGATGCTGTATACCTTTAAATTTTTACCTATAAATGTATCTTTTCAATATGCTCTTCTTTAACATTTATGCTATTTTTAGTTAAGTAAAAGGTAAAATAGGACTATAAACAGTGTTGGTTTTCTATGCTTACAGGAATCCTCACTATTCAGAAATCAAAACTGTAAGCTCTTTCTTACCTGATGGCAGCTGACCCTAATTGTCCTTACTGTAATCAAAAGAACGAATATATTTTGTAATGGCAGATATGCCAACTATCTCAATTTGATCATCACATATTATACACAAATACCAATAGTCAACTCTGTACCCCACAAACATGTATCATACATGTTTTAATAAAAAATATACAAATAATAAAGTGCTAACCAACTACAAAATGTGAAAAACCAATCGTGATGATTAGAAAAAGTTGTTCTAGAAACTGTATGTGGGGAGCTTTGCATGCTGCCTGCTTAGACAGCACTCACTGTATGGAGAATAAATGCAGGAATGTGAAGATAGGAGCAGTTTGGAGATAAAGAAGTAGCAGTCAATACAGTTAACAGCAGTTATCGAATGAGCTCTGGACACTCAGCCCCTGCCCTGTGCTGTGGTCAACACAGCCAGCTCTGCCTGGCGCTGGCTCCAAGGAGCTCAGCCAGCCCAGAGATGAGATAATATCACTAAGTCAAATAATAGCTAGGTTCCCCTTCTGGATTGAAAATTCTGATTCTAGTACAAAAATAGGAACACCTCAACAAATTACAAGTATCTTAGGATTCGTCAGTTATTTAGGAAATATAATAGCAGTTTTTCATGATTTACTTTGACCCAGCCCTCATTATCCTAATTATTTTATCAAACTCCTGCACTTGGTTTAATTATGCATTTGTTTCTCTTCTGTGGGTCCTAATTTTTGTATTTGATTTTCCTCTGAATATGCTCTTCTCCTCAAATAGACTGTAAGCAGAAAAGACAAGGACTGTTCCTTCTACTACTTTTGTGAGGCTGTGGATAGCAAACTCATTAATAGCATGACTTTTGGAGGGAGATTATTTTCAAGCCTGGATCTACCACTTACTAGCTGTGTGACCTAAGGGCTAGGATTAGGGTAAGGTAAGTAAGGCCCTCAACCTTGGGAGCAAAATTTAAGGGAGGGTCAAAAAATCAGTAATCAAGAGAAATATTTTAATACAATATTTTTAAAAATCAAAATTTAGGGAAAATTTAAATAAATTTAAATAAAGGCAGATAGCTGTTTGTTTTGAGACCTTGCTATATTTATATTGCTCAAGGAACAGTATTTCCCGGTCAGCCAAGGGTTTCTGGGCCTTCGTGGCCACTGTGTCCTTCAAGGGTATGTATAAGGTTTGACAGTGGCAGGAGAACAGATTGAGCAATTCATGGCTTTATGACTGTCTTAGGCCATTTTGTGCTGCTGTGACAGAATACCTGAGACAGGATAATTTATAAAGAAGAGAAATTTATTTTCTCACAGTTCTGGAGGCTGGAAAGTTCAAAATCAAGGTGCCATAGGGTAGGCCTGGTCTCTCTGCTTCCAAGATGGTGCCTTGCATGCCGTATCCTCTGGAAAAGAGGAGCATCGTGTCCCCACATGGCAGAAGAGTCCCACCTCCCAACACTGTTGCACTGGGAATTGTTTCAACACGAGTTTTGGAGGTGACAAAAACATTTAAACCATAGCAGTTACTCTCCATCATTCCTCAGTTTAGCCAGGTACATAGTGAATACTCATGAACCAGCAGGTTGATCATAGGTGGGACTGGAGGGTAGTGAGCTTGTATTACTGAGCATCTATTAAGTGTCAGGACGAAACTAGGTGTACATATATGTTAGCTAGTGAAATCTATACTCACCATTAAAAAGTAAACATCCACCAAGATGTAAATAAATAAAATTTTATAAATATTAATATTGTTTAACACAGGCAAATTTTTTCTTTGAAGGAAAAGAAAAATAGGTAGAAACAAAGGCACTGTACAAGAACCCCTACCAGTCTGTTTCCTGCAGACCAGGTTATCTAAGATCATTGTTACCAGGTAGGAGTTGAGGTATGCTGCGTGATGCCTCTCACTAAAGGTGGGTTAATATATATAAAAAAAAACCCTTTCAATCAGCAAATTGCCCACACCCCTGCAACCTACAACGTATACAAAGGTCTCTGGATTTCTGGAATTTCTTTTTATTTCTTGTCCCAGATACTCCAGAAAGTTTTTATGATGACGATGATGATGGTTTGGTTTTTATTAGTACATGTTGTCTCTGAGGCTTATTTGTCCCTGGTTCTGAGCATCCCTGCTTTTTGATCCCGTGACTTAAATACCTTCTTACTTGGTGTGACCTTTGTGCAAGTTACTTAACCTTGGTTTATTCCAGGTTGTTGTAAATAAAAAAAGACTTGAAAGAACTTTGCACAGTGCCTAGAACATAGTAGGTGCTAAATGACTTTAAGCAATGACTAATGAGAACATAAAATTTTAGTAGTGGTCATAGCGTAGTATTAGTATTGCTGTTTCCTCTCCCAGTTCTAGGCATTTCAGTGTTTGCTTCTGCTAGTTTTTTCCTCCTCTCCTCCCATTTGCTCCATGAAGGCAGCCACTTGTATTCAGGTTCTTGCCATTGACCCCTTCATAACTGGGGACTCGCTAATCTCTCGGGACTTCCTTGTGTTATAGGTCAAAGGACACTCTTTGCAACTGATTCCATCTTTCCCAGTGAAGGAACAAACCCCTCCCCTCTGCTACAGTCAACTGGGGGGAGGGAGAAGACAGTGCAGAGGGGGGCGGAACTTTGGATAAATTGGGTTTTGGGGGTATCTTTTCTCTGTCAATTTAACCCTCCTGGCCAGTCACACCTTGCTACATAATAAAGAAAAAAGCAGTTTTCCTTACCAGTTTCCAACCTCAGCCTGTGACTGCCTTTCTTCCCACAACAAAGTGACAGACAAAAGTTCCAAACAGTGAGTCATATACTGAATGACCGAAAAGCACTTTAAACTCCAAAATCCTCACAAAAAACAATCCCCATGCACAAAGCAAGAGGCTGAAAAACATATCTCATGCTGCAGGACCTGCAGGGGGAGCCGCTGCCTTGATCACTGGCTCCAGATCAGCCAACACTAAGTGAAATGTCTTCCACTTTCTTCTGCTTTCACCACCCAATACTGAGGATTCCTTTTAGGCCCCTGTCTCTGGAGTACAATCTTTCTCCCTTTGACTTTCTGGGACTCTTCTTCATTAGGAATATAGCAGAACAGACTTTTAGGGCCTTCTTTATTAAGGTGTAGAGGTATCGTATGGTATGTATATTGCTTCAGGGTACATTTAGCAGGGTGTGAGTCTTTGCAGGCAACACTACAAACTACCTGTACATAAGGCTGATTCAGCTAAAGAATTGTGACTTACATAAGAGTTTCTACTAAGTACATTTTGGAAATATCTATATAATTAAACTATGTAAGAAGTCTGTCTTCATGTTTCCACAGTTGCTGTCCAAACGTGAATTCGCTCACTTACCTGGCTTCCATTTCTTCTACCCTGAATCTGTCTTGTATTTTAAACTAGATTCCAAGTCAGAGATCATTGTTTTTATTATTTTGTGACTTTTACCCTTATTATCAAATGCATTCCTATTCACCCTTCTCCATTTTAGTTCCATCCATTTTCCCTGACACCTGCCCACAATCTCTTGTTTACAGCCAAATAGTGGTTCTCAGCCCTGGCTCCCTGAGGACTTAAAAAAAAAAAAAAAAAAAAAAACCCAGCCTGGGCCTTACCCCAGACCAATTGAATTGGAACCTCTGGAGGAGGAGCTTGTGCATCAGAGTGTCTTCAAAGCAGCTCAATTGAGAACATTGTTTTATGGGCTGTGAGGACTTGACCCTTCCTCTACCTTATGCCCCTCATGAGTCCCCTCCTCCCTGGGCCCTTAGTCAGCACATTCACTGACATAGACCACCACTGTGACACCCCAGGGATCTTGACCATGGAAATTCTGGGTAGGGCAAGAATAATGGGGGTTTTTCTTCACAGACCCAAGAAAGGATATAGAATAGAGGAACCAAGTACTCCAAATAAACTCTGATCTCCAAAGTTCAGATTAACATTTACAACCTGCTCTTCATGAGTCGTCTTCAAAGGTAGCACAAACACAGAAATAAGGGATAGGGCTAGGACCAGGAGCAGGCTAAGGTAAAGAGACACTCATGCTCAGGTGCCAACCCTTCACTTATGAGACCCTGACAATGAGTGCCTCCTTAAATTTTATGCCCTTTGTGCCTGTTGGTCTCATAGTAAGCCAGGCTCTGAGAGGAGCTAAAATGAGACCTTTTCTAAAGGAATCCCAGGAAGACAGTAGGGCTCTAATCACCCAGTTCAGGTGAAGCTTTAATAAGCAAAACTGAAACAGTCTCCTCAACACATCTTAGTGTTGTGAGGCACCCTCCCACAAGAAATGCACTTACACGCCACTCGTGCAGAAAAGGGCAGCTTATTTATTCTAGCTGGCCAGCGTCCATCTCCCAAGGAGCAATCAAGAAAGCGGCATCAGGCCTTGGTCTTGTGGGGTTTTTAAAGGCAAAAACTACATCCTGTTGGCACACGGGTTTGTCCAGGTGCACAAAACAAGCTAGGGAGCTAGGTCACAGAAGCCAAGAATGAGCCCTTAGAGCAATCAAGCATACAACTTTTCATTGTGTGTGTTCCCATGTAATAGTTCACTGTGTATAGCTCCTGTTTTTATGCAACAGCTTTTGTTTCTATGAGAAGATCAATGGTTTCTCATGCAGAAGGGGGGGTCACCTGCAGGTCAGATGGGGTAAAATGGAGTTACTTCGGTTAAGCAAGCAATTCTACAGAAGCAGGTAGCTTACATTATGAGGGTGTGGGGAGCTCTATTTCATTAGCAGAAAAATGTCAGAACTTCCTAAATAAGAATTAGGGTCTGACATTAGCCTCCCATACCACCCCCAACCCCCCAAATCCCACCCCAGACACACAGTTTATGGAAGATTATAAAGAGGAAATTCTGGTCAGGACAGCAGCAAATTTCTATTCGTGTTAGGAGAGAATGACAGTAGTTTTTAATAGAAAGTCAAGTATAATGATACTTTCTTTAGTAACATAAATATCTCTTCATTTCAGTTCTTCACTCATCATCTCCATTTCACAAGAAATAGATGGATTAATCCTTGTGAAACATCTCGGTCAGGGCTGACACAGTTGACTGCTCAGTAACTGGTAACTATTTTTCTTACCAGGACGATAATGGAACTCAGCACACACTTATCACCCAAGATCAGCCCATCAGCAATTCCATGTTATTTAAAGGCAGAGTCAAGCTGGGCACAGATTATGGACTCCACCTCTCTCCAGTCCAAATCCGCGATGATGACCGGGAGTTCTCTTGCAGCATCAGAGTCAGGCCTGGCAAGATCTTGAGGAGTTCCACCGTTGTCAAGGTTTTCGGTAAGGGTTTATGTTCTGTGGGCTCCCTGCCATCATCCTGTCAATTTCTCCTGCCTGTCTCTGCTCTAGAAAGGAAGCACGCTGTTACCACAGAGAGCTGCCATGCAAGGGTAGCTATTCCAGACTTCTGTTTGCCTTGATACTTGTCATTCTCGTTGGGGGTGGGATCAAGGGCAGGACACTAAAGAGTGATAATTCATTTAATAGGATAAAATCACACAGAAAGCCATGGATAGTTCTTTTCCTGGGAACCACTCTCTTGTTTACAACTTTAAAGTTTCCTAAGAATACTGAAAATCTCTTTAATTATAAAACTGCCAAAGTCTAATTACTTAGTTGTCTAATTGTCATAGTTGCAAGGTGGAATAAAGCCAGTGAGGAAAAGAAAGTGATAAACACAGTCCCAGAGAAACTCCCTAGGAGCATGGAGCTGAGCTATGCAATCCAGTTTGGCCCCACTCAAAATGCAGTGACTCTGCAAGGTGCAAATTTAAGAGGAAAATGTGAACATGTGAACATTCTATTTTGCCTTATGGTGCAAGAAAATATTAATAAACAGAAACCCCTGGCTTTGGATTTTTTTTTTTTTCACTTTTGTGGCCAGGACCTGTGTTTTTTAAAAAGTCATTTTTAAAGGACAGCAAAGAGAAAAGCAGTGATGTGAATGGACAATTAATTGTTTTTGAAAATGAGTTAAACAAAGAGCAAATAATTTCACAATACCCAAGGACACGAGCTGCTGGATTGTTTCTCAGTTCTCTGAATGACAGAGCAAGTGGAAAATCTTTGTTTTTACTTAGAATCTTATTGCATCATTATTAGAGATCATACAATTTAGTGTTCTGAAGAAAACAAAAAGTTATTTGTAAAGACTGGTGTGGCTACAGCCAAGATTTATTTAATTAGAAATTTCATGCTTAAAGCTTTCTCCTGAGTCTCTCCCTGGCTCTTAATCTCTTCCTTTCTCTTCCTCCCTCCACTGCCTCCTCTCTCTCTCTCTGCCTCTTCTCAGGGGCAATAATCACCCCTGATGACTAGGCTCCTATGGAGTCTAAACAGTGTCCTGTGAAGAGCTGGAGACAGACTGTTCATCTCTTTTATCAATATCACCATTTGTTCACCTGTCAGGGGGTCACCTTCTCAGCACAGACATGAAGCTGCCTCATCTGGCCTAACTATTGGCAAACCAATGAGGGAAGCCATCCTGGACGGAGCAAGAAGTGTCACTTTTAGTTAGGCAAGCTGTGATCCCATTTGACCAAGGTTTTTTGCACCGTAACGTGATTTGTCTCATCAGCGTATAAACCACGTCCTGTATCTCTTTGCTGTGTTAAAATGCCTTCATCTTGTTTTTGAACGTTTTTCAGTCTTTTACATCTCATTTCTATCATCCTCTCTGGCTCCACATTTCTTTCTCTACATTTCTCTCGCTTCTTCTTTGAACATCTTTCAGTAGATGCTTAAAAATATGAGAC
The DNA here is from genome assembly GCF_000696425.1 of Galeopterus variegatus. Classification (NCBI taxonomy): domain Eukaryota; kingdom Metazoa; phylum Chordata; class Mammalia; order Dermoptera; family Cynocephalidae; genus Galeopterus; species Galeopterus variegatus. The sequence continues at coordinate 105,708 of NW_007730852.1, read as the reverse complement.
TCCATGTGCTTGTTCATAGAATTAGATTTTCCCTGCTTCCTGGCTTTCCCACTTCATAAATGGGCCAGGTAGGTTATGTTTGGACAGAGTTTCATCCAATCTTTAACCTATTTGCAGGTGTCACCTCAGTATATTTATAGTGGTCCTGGGACCGAGGTACAATCTATACCTTATAAGAAACCATTTTTCATCCCTTGGTGATTCCCCATATGAAATAAGCCAAAAGTAAAAATAAACACACACACACAAAAAAACCAAACAAACAAAAAAAACTTTGAAATGAGTACCTAAATGTATCACAGACCAATCCTACATGCTCTAAACCAGCTTATTCCTTCTTCCCAAACAATGCCTTCTAACAGACCAGGGACCAGAGGCTGCCCCAGCTCCTCTGCTACTTCCCGCATCTCCCTTACTGGTCTGCTGTGACTTTACTTTCCCCAGCAGGGAGTCACCTGGCCATCACATTTGCTGTCCCCCACTCCAAAATTCTAAACCTGACAGTCCTGAACTTCAAAGAGAATCTGTCTCTTTCTCCCACCCCTGCAACTTTTAGTGATTGTTAATTCTTTCAGGTCCTTCAGTTTACTGGTATTTGGCTGCTGGAAGAAGTTCAGAAACACCCCTCCTCCCATTAGGGTTTCAGGGTTGTATCTTGGTTTGAGTTTACTTAAAAGAAAACATTGAGATAAGGATTTGAGTAAAATTAATTTCTCTGAGAGGTTATCCTCGGAAACATCAGAAAAGGAGCAGGAAAGTGAGCCGAGGAAGGGAAGGAACATAATAAAATGTGCATGATTAAGCAAGTTACCACTGTGGCTTAGAGCTCAGTCTTACTGGAGATCTCTAGGAGAGAACATAGAACACATATAAGAGTTATCCCAACTGAAAGGCAAGAAAGCTTAGAGTATTCATCCATCAACTCCACATCTGTTATCACCATTAATTCTCTGGGACTTCCAGTTTCTTCTCCTGTGGACTGAGTATGCTCCCATAATTTTAGTACGTCCTTGGGCAGAGAGTCATAGGCATGCCCAGAAAGAGGCCTTCAGCATGTAGAGGTAGATGCCAAGTGGACATGGCAGGCATCTGGGACAGGGGGTCTTAATATTCTTTCCACTGAATGGCAGAAAAATCTTCCATACTCAAGACTTACTTGAAACCATGTCAGTTCAACATGGTGTACTCAATGTGTACTTTGTGCTGGGCACTGTTAAGTGCTAGAGACGTGGAGGTGAATACAATACTCTGATTTTAAGGCACTTACAATCTAGCACAACAACAAAATCACTGAAGTATTACCTGATATATTCCAGTGGCAAGCAACCACAAGTTTCAAATGTTTTTCCCATCCCCCTCAGGGGACTTAAAATAATACTTTATTTTGGAAATGTAGAATACTCCTCTTTCTCCCCATCACCTGCCCCTCCACTCATCTGTAATCCCAATTTCACTTCACTCACCACTGATCATGAACTCAAGTATCAGCTACACATCTTCCAGAAGGCTCCTCTTATCCCCCAAGGTTAGGTTAGAAGCTTTTCTTAAAAGCTCTCTTCAAATTCTACATGTCCTCAATCATTGTACTTATCTCAGTGTGTTATTACTTCTAGTTTATTTATCTATACTTTTCATAAAAAATGTAAATTTCTTGAGGACAGTGAGTGTGATTTCTCCACCTTTGTTTCCTAGGTGTCTAGCATACTGCTATGCACACTGTGGGTGTCTAATAAATATTTGTTGGGTGATGAATCTCACACACACACACACACACACACACACACACACACCTAGTATCCAGAAAGAATGACATTCAGTGCCACTGCCATTAACTGTGTTTTATTTGTCTTTAAGCTAAGCCAGAAATCCCCATGATTGTGGAAAATAACTCCATGGATGTCTTGGGAGAGGTGAGTGACATTAAAGCCTTTGACAATCTATAGTATTACATGCCAAGGTGTGCTGAGTTGTGTAGTTGTCAGGAATGTTCTCTCCTTGGCCTTCAGACAATTCACTGCTGATGGAGATGAAGGGAAGTGGTGTCGATTCTAGAAACCAAATAAGAATCCTTCCTTTCAAACTTAGAGCTCTCAGAATGTGAGAGCATCTTTAGTCCTTAAATTTCCCAGAAAAATAGTCCCAATTGCTTAAACTTCTCTTTAATAAAAATTGAGGTGGATAGTGAGGGAAAAGTAGGGCAGAAAGCCGTGTGAATCCTGGTGTAAGAATAAGGTTTTTGCTCAGCTGACATTTAGTTTGTTCTAACCCATTTCCTGTACCAGCTTTCCCATTGTTTTTTATTTCGAAGTGACAATAGGAAATCTGCCCTCCTATACTCCTTTAGAACCCTGACTATTTTTTTGGCTTGTAAGAGGAGGGCAGGAGAAAAAAAAAAAAAGTAGAATAGGGCCCTCTGACTTCAACTTCTCATGTGCTGTTCCCAGCCTCTCATCACTGGGATCTGGACCCACTTTGCAGCCCTTCCTTTGCTGGCTGTGACCTTGGGCAAAGTACTTCACATCTCTGTAGATGGTTTCTCCATCTATGTGCAGGGAATGATAATAGTATCTGTACATTGTTGTTTTTAAGAACTAAATTTAATAACCTAGAAAAGTTCTTAGTACAGTATGGGGTACATGTTAAGTGTTCAATAACCATTATTGTTGCTCTTTTTGTTGTGATTACTATTATGTTTTAATCAGCTGCCATGTAGCCTTCTGCCTTCATGTAAGCATTTCAAAACCCCATGTAAAATAAACATTCTCCTTAATTCTCAAACATTTTCTGTTATACGGAGTGAGAGAAAATTATACTCATATTCTACTTTCTTCTTTCCTCAGGAACGTTAAATAATTTATGATTTCTGGTCCCACTGAATATCATTAATTTCATATTAGCTGCATACAAATCATAGCTCAGACTCTGTGGGATGGTTTTAGATGACTGTATATATGCATTATCCAAGTATTTGTGTCTTTTGCCATCATGTATTAATCTCTTAGATTACTGCTATTGTAATTCTGGTTATATAGGAAAAGATTCAATCGTTTATATTCTGCTATAATTTAATTTCCAAGTTTATTGGTGATTTCACTTCAATAGTTTATACAAAACAAGTAATCTAATAATACAACTCTTGGTAGGTGTCTTTGGTTCTTAGAAGGATCTCTTGTAGATTCTTGGTGCCAGTGTTTGCAGATAATATGGACTCAATCCAGATATAAACCCACAAGTTAGATCCAAGAATTCCAGTTTTTTAAAAAGGACTTTGCCTGATATGCCATCAGATTTCCTCCTCTGCACCCATGCTTGCCCCGGCGCTGGCTAGAAAAACCAGAGAACTCTCCTTCCTGGGGAATTAGTTAATAATCTCTCTCTAACCCCGCATAACCGGCTACAGGACATGGCTTGTCTATCGGTCTTTTAAGATCTTGCCAAACCTTAGTAATTCCTCACTCTAATATTCTTATACTCCCTGCTGCATTTTTTCAATAACTTATTAACTCTTCAAAGCCCTTTCACATACTTTAATATTGTGGTGTTCCCAATGAGCCTCTGAAGTACCTAAGGCATCTGTCATGTTACAGATGAGAAAATAGAGCCTGGGAAGTCTAACAACTGGCTGAGTCATTAATAAAGGACAGAGTAGGGATGCATGTTTAGCATGCTGCTATCCAGGCAGGATGGTATGATGAAAGGAAATCATGCTTCAGACTCAAATCCTAATTCAACCACTTACTAGTTACATATCCTCATCAAGTAGTTAACCTCTACAAGCCTTAGCTAACTCATCTCTAAAACTGGGAGAATAATAAATACTTCACAGGGTTCTTAGGAAAATTAAATGTGTACATAATAATAGAGCATACAGCACACAGTAGATGTCTCAGGAATATTTTTTTCCTACCCACTATTTATCATTCAACCATATTTATCATCCACCCACCCTCCTTCACCCATTTCTTCCTCTGTGTGTATATTCACAAATCTGCTATGTGAGATTCTAAGAGACAGTGTGGGATAATGAAAAAAAAGAGCATTGATTATGGAAGCTGATAGTACTAGGTTTGAATGCTCCTTCATCACTTATTAACTTGGGCCCCAGGACCTCAGTTCCTTAACTTCTTCATCAGTGAGTGGCGATGATGATTCCAAGCCCACAAGGGTGATGTAAGGACCAAAAGAGAGAATGTATGCAAAGTGCCTACCATCTGGCAACCACGAGTGTTGGGTAATGGTAATTTCCTTCCTCCCCCTTCATTCCCTAGAAATCAATTCAATCAACATGCACGTACTGATGCCAACTCTTGTGCTATGTATTCACTATGCTTGCAGCCCTCAATGTTGGAACGTACTGGAGCTTTGGTCACTTGTGAGCTGTGTCTTCTATTGTTTTTTTTTTTTTTTTTTTTTAAAGATGACCGGTAAGGGGATTGTAACCCTTGACTTGGTGTTATCAGCACCGCACGCTCCCGAGTGAGCCACAGTGTGTCTTCTATTGTTATTAGTTAAATTTACAAAGTTTATGGCTAATTTAGTTTTTCTATAAAATAGGAAAGACCCCACATTTTTCTAACAATGATGCTTCTCAGGCTTGGACATACCATAGTGTCACACCTGTGGAT
>NW_007730852.1:95058-100889 GCF_000696425.1 Galeopterus variegatus | reverse complement strand
AAAGATGACCGGTAAGGGGATTGTAACCCTTGACTTGGTGTTGTCAGCACCACGCTCACCCAGTGAGCCAACCGGCCATCCCTATGTGGGATCCGAACCCTTGGCCTTGGTGTTATCAGCACCGCACTCTCCCGAGTGAGCCACAGTGTGTCTTCTATTGTTATTAGTTAAATTTACAAAGTTTATGGCTAATTTAGTTTTTCTATAAAATAGGAAAGACCCCACATTTTTCTAACAATGATGCTTCTCAGGCTTGGACATACCATAGTGTCACACCTGTGGATGTTCTTGTGTGTTCCTGAGGGAGAGACTTTGCCAGGGTTCCAACCTAGCATGCAGCTTCATTCCTGCAGCTAAGATTGCAAGGAAGTCTTTAATCTAAATCTCAGGGCCCCTCCATATGTCAGATTTCTGCATTAGAGCAAAAGATGCTGGGCCAAAGATCCCCTCAACCCACAGCTGATGATGAAGCGTAAGAAGGCACAAGAGAGATGTATGAAAATGCCAGAGTTCATTCAACAGTCCAGTTTTTCCACAAGCCACATACATCTCTCTATGCTTGTGCTTTATGCTCTAACCTGATCATCTGCATGTATCCTGTCCTTGTCACTCCCTACCTATATAATGTTTGACAAAATTTAGAGGGAAAATTTTAAAGAAAACTGCCTCACATGAAATATTGAAAACAAAAGCAGTCTTGGGTTCAGTTGCCTAAAAGGGAAGAGAGGCTATAATAATAGGAGCCATGCGAAACAGACACCATCATTTAAAAACCATACTGCAGTTTGCATCAGAGTTCATCAAGAGAGTTCTGGAAGCTTTCTGCAGAATTTAATTATTTGTATTGATTTGGTTTGGGTTTTTCAAAGCTCAAATGCTTGTGGATTCCTTGACCTTCTTAAGCCTCACTCTAAATATATGTGTTTTTGTTTTTATAAAGATTAGGTATTACAGCCTCTTTTTCGCCTAGCATCTTTAGTGGCACGACAAGGCTCAGCTCCAAATGTCTGGCCACAGGCCGCCGGCACCCACCATCATGTGCATAGGTGAGCACCTGAGCTTTCGCCTTTCACCACAGCTGGAGAAGGCTCTAGAAGGGCACCATACCCTGTGGAAAAGCAGAGGGGAAATGGAATTGTAGCATCAGGCAGATTTCTAAACAAAGCAGCATTACCGGACTGCAGGGTAGCCTGGGCGTTTCACAAGCCTGGTGTTTGGACTTCTGTTTGTTCCACAAACAGCTCATAGGGAAGACAGGTCTGGCTGTTAGGGCTGTCTGACAAGTCTACGAAGCAATAAGGGTGAGACACAGAGGTGAGGGCCGAAGGAGGCAAGACGCCATGACTACACCAGGATCCAGTCTGCTTTCAGAGGGGTTAGTGCTATAAGGTACTCGGGCTATCTATGAGATAATGGGAAACTGCCTGTATCTCTTTTCATCTACCCTATCTTTCTCCCTACCTCATTGTTACTCTCAATTCATTTAAAAAAAAAAAAAAGTTCTAGAAGATTCTTCCAAAACAAAAGTCAACTCCAGCACAAAGGCCAGAGTAGTTTCCAGTTTGATTTGATTTGATTCAATTCAATTCCTAAGTTAACATTTCAGGCATGACCTCAGCAGCCCAGGAAATTTTTCTCTCCCTATAGACTGTCAGGCTTCCTTTTTCCAAAGCATCTCTGAACAGTTAAAGATAAACAGTTTGAAAATAAAAAACAGAGAACAATGGATTCGCATGAAGTTAGCATTTTAGAGGTATGAGTAAAACCTAAAACCCACCACTCAAGTGATCGACTGATCTGTGGGCACAAAACAAAACCAACTTCACTCATTAAAATTGACCTCAGGACCCCTCTCTGCCCTTCACTCATCCAACTGGTCATGGTCTCCTTTCTTCTTTCGTGGTGAATTTTTGCTTGAGCACTGCCTCTCTTCCCGTTTTCAGATTTCTTCTCTATCTCCTTTTCTTTTGTTACTTTCCTATCTCTGTTCTTTATTTCTCCTTACTTAACCCCATTTCTCTGTCTTCTTTTTCTTTCTGAGTTTCTTCTCCTCCTCACTAATTCCTTTTCCTTTAACAGACCTTAATATGAAATTAGATTATATTTTGAAAACATACTAAGTATCAAAGACCTCAACACAGACCTTACACAGACAATTTGAGTTAAACATGCTCAGATCTCAAAAACAAACCGAGAAATGGAATAATGTACTATCAGAGCATACAATAAATAACATTCTAAAAGTGCACTTTGTAAATTCTAGACAGTACACAGTGTGAGAGAACATGGCAACAATGGTCTTTTTAAAGCAGAACAAAGTATTGAGTCCTAAAAAAGGAAAGAAAAAAATATGTACTTTTAAATACTTGTGAGTAAATTTTTATATTCTCCACTCAATGTTTAAACCAAGCAAGTTGAAAAGTATTTAATTTTCTCTGTGCTAATTACATATTTACGAGTTTAAGTTTAGAATGGTGAAAAGACTCAGAAGACTCAACTTATACTGATGAAACAGCTTTAATATAAGCAGCCAGCACAACACCACAACAATAGAAGAAAGGTTTGCATTGAAAGGTCTGCAGATCTCAGGCTCACGCTTATTTGTCCTTCCCCTGCTGGATCACATATAACAGCTTTGTACTCACATCTCAAACCACCACTAGTGTGCATGCAAACACCTAAGCTCTCTCATGGTGGGGTTGCTGAGAGGGAGCTGGTCATGCAGGCACATGCCAGCTACCTGGCCAGCCTTACTCAACCGTCAAAACCTTCAGCTCCACCAAAACTAAGTGTTGAGCATAAATCCAATTATTTTTACTAAGCAATGCTGACAAGCTGGTATATTCTGCACTGAAACAACTGGTAGACCCAGTGGAAAACAGCATTTGTCTTTAATTAGTACATTTTAATGTTTCGGCCAAGGATCAGCACAGCTCTATGAACTCTGTAGATAAGCACGTGGTCAATTTAGACCTGCTGAGATTAACTCATGCTATGCACTCTTTCTCTTAAAAGCAAAATGCCACTAAACTACTTTACTTTATATTTGAGCTGGAACTTAAATGGCTCTTTGCTGTAATTCTACAGTCAGTGTTTTCAGAATAGACTCCCCCTCACCCAATTTAAACAAAATGGAAGGGATGTGCCGCTGCAGGCAGTTCTTTCTCCTGCTGGCATGCCTCCTTCTCAGCCCTCACCTTCCACTTCATCTCCAGGATGGCCCTTTCCACCTCCTCCAGGGCTCGCTCCCTCCTTTCCACAGCTCTCTCCCGCCATTCCACAACCCTCTCCCTCCTAAGCACCTCCTTTTCCCTGTGGCTGGCCCATAAAGCCAGGGCACCCACCTGCTCCAGCAGCCTGCCCCAGTCACCCTCGATGCCCATGGGGAGCTGGGGCCCTTGGGGCCTTGGGTCCTGGCGCTGCCCTGCCTGACCATGGCCACTCTTCTCCAGCTCCTCTCTGTGCATGCTTTTCAGATGCTTCCACAGAGCTGTAGTGCCCACATTGACCCCAGGGCCACGGCTCACCTGCCGTCCACACAGGCGGCAGGTGGCAAACTGGTTGGGGTGGTGCCCAGCACGAGCAGGGGCCAGGTGGAAGTACTCCCACACCTCAGAAAACCGGGTCCCCTTGTTGTGGGGCATTGGAGAGGGCATAGCACTTGCAAAAGGGCCAACCAGTTCCCCCGTCTCACTGATCTCCTCCTCCTCCTTCATCTCTAGGTCCCCCTTTGCCTTCATCCTGGTTCCCTCCTCTTCCTCCTCTTCTCGCCTCATCGTGTCTCTGCTTCTGCAGCTTTCTTTATGATGTGCCTAGACGTGAGCCAAGAGTTGTAGCTGAAGCACAAATTAAATCATTTGGGGGAAGGGACTGTGCTAACTCTTGGGGATCCACAATAATGGTCAGCGTCTGGCCACACCTGGGTGGTGTGATGTTTTCTCCTTTCTGCTTCACTGGAGAGTCAGGGTGAGTCAGACACAAGCAGGATGGCCTATGAGTACATTCTCTCCATGCTCCAGATACTTACTGATCCCTCTTTGACTAAGCTGGAAAGACAACACACATTTGTTCCTGCAGCAAATGTGTTTCCTGTCCAACAATTACAAAGCTCTTCAGTGAACTCAGTGTTCCCTACGTCAATGACCACAACAAGTATTTTTGAATATTGAAAATTTTAGGTTTTTCTTGATTCTCCTCTTGGTTGCTTCCACTATTTCTGTGTTCCTTGTTTCCTATAAAATATGTTTTGGAGGCAGAAGGAACAGCCTCAGGTTTCAAGCTGTTCAGGATCCCCAGGGCTGGGGTCTCACTGGGTCTTCCTAAGAGCAGACGAAAGCAAGCACAGACAGATGCTGTTGTAGAGAGAGTCTTGCTTCCCAAGAACTGTTGCAACAAGCAACCCAGAGCTGCAAAGCCTGCCAGGATCTAGGCAATAAAGTTCCCAATGTGAGGTCACTTTGTCCCTAGAGGTCCCTCTGAGGCTGAGATTTTAAGAAATCCAAACCGTGGGCCTCGCTGTTTTCAGCAGGAGGAGCAGACATGCCCAGAGAAAGAGGTGGAGCACATCTCCACAGGTGTGGTGTTGTCTGGTTGTCCTCGCAAGCAGCTCACTGTACTCCACTTCCCCAGCACAATCACCTGCAAAGCCAACAGCCAATAAGACCTTCCCAAAACACCTTACTTCAAATGTTTGTCTTATTTACCCCATTTTGAAGATAAATAAATAAATAAACAGAAAATTATATTGCATTTTCAAAACAGCCTGACTTCTCTCTCTTTTCTTGGGACATTCCTTAAATGAATAACAGCCTTATTCATTAAGCTTTGCAACCCCAAACAAGTCCCCCTGTTCACCACAAATGGGTACTCACAGGCAAGCAAGGCTCTGGACTTGTCTCTGATCTCTCAGTGCAGAGTGAATATACTCCTGCACACCTTGAATGGCTATTAGCTGACTCCTACCCCCAGGAGGAGGGCACCTTCAGTTCTGGTTTCCTCCCACTTCCAGGGAAGCTTTGTTTCCCAGTGGGTGTGTCTTTGCCTGTCGGTTTTTTCTACAACACTTAAGCACAAATGCAAACCTTTCCTCCACCCCCTACATCACCCCCAAAAAAGATGTTTCTGGTAAATATGCAGCAGAACAGTAAGTCAAGCACCTACAAGTCTTAGTTCTGTTTCCCAATGACTAGATTATTTGGCCTCTCGAGCAAAGAAAGAGATTTGGGAGGGGGAGGGCAGGGCGAGGGAGATAGGCAAAATACGGGCAGAGAAACCGCATGCCTCCAGGACATCTGTGGTTTCAAGTATTTTGTCCACTTGTCAGACCATGAGTCTTGATTTTTGGCTTGGCAACTATGGCTGCGGTAAATACAGTCAGTAGAAAAGCCAAAGAACTTGCAGAAAAGGATGGATTAAGTAAAACTAACGCCTAAAATTCAGGAAATTGAAAACAGATCTGGAATATTTTTTATTTTATTATGTAACTAGAGTTGGAAAAGCTGAAATGCTATTGGCTTCTACTCTCGGAAATAAAGGGAAAAAATGACAACTTAAGCAAATATATATATATATATATATATACACACATATGTATTATGCATATTAAATATGCATATACATAATATACATGTATTTAAATTTGAAAAGAAAAACTTACCAAGAGGAGACAGAAACTTTTTTAAAAAGATGTCCATGGAAGAAAAAAGTTTTCATTATAGAAGAAAAGATAAACATGTAGACACTGAAAGTTAAATTTCAAACTGGGGAGGGGGGGGGGGAAGGGGAAAGAAAAATTCCAAATAGAAATGATGAGCTGGTAAACAAATAGGAAA
>NW_007730852.1:86505-94674 GCF_000696425.1 Galeopterus variegatus | reverse complement strand
TCTACTCTCGGAAATAAAGGGAAAAAATGACAACTTAAGCAAATATATATATATATATATACACACACATATGTATTATGCATTTAAATATGCATATGCATAATATACATGTATTTAAATTTGAAAAGAAAAACTTACCAAGAGGAGACAGAAACTTTTTTTAAAAGATGTCCATGGAAGAAAAAAGTTTTCATTATAGAAGAAAAGATAAACATGTAGACACTGAAAGTTAAATTTCAAACTGGGGGGGAGGGGGGGAAGGGGAAAGAAAAATTCCAAATAGAAATGATGAGCTGGTAAACAAATAGGAAAACTTTGTTTTTTAAAGATTTTTCTTCCTAAACTAAAAAGCTAAATGTTTTTAAAATGATTCTAATGAAAAGACGCTGTCCAAACTTAGGCAAAGTGAATGTGGGTTAACTTACAGATGATCACCATTTCAATATTTTATCCATGGAAATAAGGAAATGATCAGTCTTAACAGTCAGATTTGGGTTTATCTTTTCTGATTTATCAATTTCAAAATCTTCCGATTGTTCGCTGGCCTCCCCCCCACCCAGCCCCCTTCCAGGGCAACATCCCCGGCTCACATCTGGGCCTCTCGGTGCTCTGCTAAGGAGCGCATTTCACCCATCTGTCTTCATGAACTCCCCACTACTTTTCAACATAGACCACCTGCAGAGTTCCGCTCTGTCTCTTCCCAGTCCACAAAATTTGACTATGTTCACTAAGTTATCGCCAGATTTCACTCTTCTTCGTACTTCTACAGAACTTTCCAAATACTTTTTGTAACTTACTACACAATTCTTTGGGCTATCGCTCACTTATTCCATTTAATCCACTTATAACTTTTAATCAATTCTGGGTTTTGTGTGGTCAGATACACCTGGGCTGTGTGGAAGTTCTGGCCCAGGACTGAGTCTTTACAGCAAATTGCACCCCCTGCAGTTCTGTTGCTCTGACCAGCCTCCACTGAGTGGACCTGTGCCGACCGGATGGCAGATCAGCTTCCCACGCTGCACCGCAGTGTCCCCAGTGGGCCAGCCTCCCACTGCCTTCCAAAAACCTCCTGTGCGGTGGACCATGAGCTGGACCCTAGTGATGACTCACCAGCCTCTGGGTGGCTTCTGTTTTCAGTTGGCTATATCCCCTCACTCCTGTATGGGCCCATGGGAACCCTGTCAGTGGTCTCACTGGCCTGGAAGCTGGTGTGGTGCTCACCAAGGCCCTCTTCTCCCCTGCAGACTCCAAGCAATTTCCTACAAAGGGCACAGCTGCAGCTTTTGCCAGCTTCTGTGGGGTTGGCCCTGAAGTGGCCAGGGCTTGAAACAATCAGACTGGTCCCTTCTTTCTCTCACCTTGGCTTTTCCCGCCTTCACAAACTCTGTGGGTCTCTCCTCCTCTTCCCCCGAGGTCTAGTGGTCCTAGGTTTGGCAGTCTTTGCTTTTTAAACAGTTGTAAATTTATTGGTTGTGGGAGAGAGTAATGCTGGGGACTGTCTATTCCACCATCTTGGTCACATCTCCCCCACTTATTCCTGATATTAGCATATCATTGTCTTTTGGTGGGCTAATTGAAGATGTAGGAAATGAATCACAAGACAGTTAAAGGCATTGGATTTAATACAAAACTTTACAACTTTGTTTTTTTAACATATTATTTCCTATGCCTCTATATCCCTTCCTGGGCCAAATGGAGACAAAAATCAATATTTGTCATCTTATTGGATTAAATGAACTGAATTCTCTTTCCTCTGCTTAATAAGAATATATTTTAGGAAACCTGGTTTTACTTTTTATTTTCTAAGGGAAAAAATGACATAATTTCATGGGTCTATATCCCTGCCACATACTCATATCCCTATTATCTGAAAAAAGCTAATGTTGAATGAGTGGAAATTCTGGGAGCTAAGTGTTTGCCACCTATCTTGGATGTGATAGGTTACTCACTCTGAAAGTTTCCCTATGTCCTCAGGATTTTTTGTAGTGATTGAAAATTTTGGAAAGAATTGGTAGTGAAAGGAGAAATCAGGCTAGAAGGAGTTTATTGGCACAGCTGGTGGGGCAGAGGCATAGGGACAGAACCTAGCATAACCTATCCCCCACCCTGGGGGTTGGGCTTATACTTCTTGGGGTGAGTTGTGTTGTTCTGGTTGGCCATAGCTTATGTTAATGAGTTAAACGAAATATCCAATGGGAGTTGTTGAGACCTCATGTTAATTAGGTGATTTTTAGGTTTGCAATTATTGGTTCCCTTAGTATGTAAAATAGGGCTTTGGAGGAGACCAATGGTGTGGAGTTCTGTTGCGGTTATGAGTTCCTTTGTCTTTTTATCTTATGGGGAAGTCCCATAGGGTGGGAACTGCCATTTTGAGTATCTTTGGGTGGTGCCATCTTAAGAGGTCCTCCCAGAACCTAATAGTGATACACTGAGGGATGGTTAGCCACACCTTGTAGGATCTCACCAGAAAAAAAATGTTAACTAGTATCCTTGAGTTTGGTTTCAGAGCTCATAGTTTCAAACGCTTTAGGAGTAACTAGTCTGTGGATTACCACACCAACCATTATATTCAGTTAATTTTTCTTTACTAGTTAACTAGTATATACATCAGTAGTGGGAAATATCTGACAACTAAGAACCAGGACTGATCATATGCAAAATATATGCATCTCTTGATGAGAAAACAAGTAATTATAAAAGGTATTATAATTTTGCAGGGTCTCAGATGAAATAATAGGGATCTAGTAAGTCCTATTGGATATTTTCACTGGGCTGTTAAAGAAAGTATTATCCCCCAAAGAACAAACACAGTGTTGAAAATAAAATATAACTAACGCTGAGTCTAAGTTTGCTGCTTTTGCTACATAGCTACCTGTTCTTCCATTTCCTTCTTTTTTCAGTACAATGTATCTTACCAGGAAATATCTTGGACTGGAATTGAGGAGACATCACTTCTAATGGTGTGATTAACCACTTTTCACTCCCTTTAACCACTCAGTGCTTTGATTTTCCCATCTGTCAAATGGCAATAATAAGGCATGTCCTACCTACTCTATAGGATTAAGACAATAAGATGAAAAAATAATTAGGAAAACTCTTTAGAAGTCAAAAGTGGGGTACTTATATTAAATGGTTTCTGTGGTTGTTGCTACGAATAGTATTTATCACTATATGAGGAACAGAAACAATGTATGGATCTCTTTCAGCTTTTAATCTAATGGAATATTCTTCTCTGTCCTCTGCCTGTTATAGCTCCTTCCTTCTATCCTTTGGTTTCTGTTTAGTATGATTTTATTTTGCCTACACAGAATTTTGATTTCCCTTTTTCAGAACCCAGAATCCAGTCTTGCAACATTAGTATAGTCCTAGATTTTTAAGTTGACCTAGGATTCTAGCCATAAATTTATAACATCTCTATAGAAAACAGCATAATTATAGTCCACATTTTAATACAACATGTCTTAAGGTAGACACTGCCTTGTAGTTAACCTTTTAAAAGAGGAGAAAATTCTTTCTTGCCAATTTGTCTCATGTGAATGTTGGTGGAGATATAAGGAAGAAACAGTTTCACCTGAATTTGCAAATAATCCTCTTTCTGTCTTTACCCCAGAGAACATTTACCTGCTCACTAAAGAATGTATTTCCCAAAGCAAATCTCACCTGGTTTCTCAACGGAAGGCTTCTTAAAGGTGAAAAAGAAGGTAAGGAAATCAATGGAAATGGGTTTGGCAAAGAAAGAAATTAAACATAGAACATTAGAAACTGTCATTGCCCAAGCTGATCTTGGCATTTAAGAATAATTCTCGAGCCGAGCCCGTGGCGCACTCGGGAGAGTGTGGTGCTGGGGGCGCAGTAGCACTCCTGCTGCGGGTTCGGATCCTATATAGGGATGACTGGTGCGCTCACAGCCTCACTGGCTGAGCGCGGTGCGGCCGGTCTCAAAAAAGGACAAAAAAAAAAAATTGCTTTACTGCTTACCTATCCATTTATCCCTCTCTTTCTCTATTCATCAATCCATCTTATTTTTGATGCATTTCAAAGTAATTTGCAGACANTTAGAAACTGTCATTGCCCAAGCTGATCTTGGCATTTAAGAATAATTCTCGAGCCGAGCCCATGGCGCACTCGGGAGAGTGTGGCGCTGGGGGCACAGTAGCACTCCTGCCGCGGGTTCGGATCCTATATAGGGATGGCCATTAGAAACTGTCATTGCCCAAGCTGATCTTGGCATTTAAGAATAATTCTCGAGCCGAGCCCGTGGCGCACTCGGGAGAGTGTGGTGCTGGGGGCGCAGTAGCACTCCTGCTGCGGGTTCGGATCCTATATAGGGATGACTGGTGCGCTCACAGCCTCACTGGCTGAGCGCGGTGCGGCCGGTCTCAAAAAGGACAAAAAAAAAAAAAAAAAAGAAGAATTCTCATTCCAAGAAAAACATCATCTAGCCTACCAAATGCCACTTTCTGATACTTATCTGGCTCCTTCAAGGGGGTGGAGAGTAACATTTCCCAGAATGAAAGAAATATAGCTGTCTTTATCAAATCACATACAAAAAATGTTTTATTTAACTATTAGTAAAAGCAGATATCTTATATGAGAGCAAAAAAAGTTTAATTCCGCATTCATTTATTACTAAGTTCTCTGCTTTTGTAACATAGCCACCTATTCTTCCATTTCTTTTTTGTTTCAATACAATGTGTTCAATTAATTTAGCACCACTGCTTTAAATAAATCAATAAATAACTTCTACTTTTTCTTGTGAGGACCTGGGCTGGGGGTTGGGGGGTAGTAGAGGAAGTGTGTGAAAAAGAGTTGGCTCCTCAACAAGGAACATGTTCATCAGGAGGATTAAAAGTTCCTGGAGCAGGAACACACATCAAGACAAGCTCAGGTGGTAACTCACAAAGCCATCTTTTTCATAGGCAGTAACCATAACAGCTTCTGCCAGAGTAATCCCAGCCATCCCCTGCCTGGACAACAGCCCTTTTCCTTTCTCCTGAGTCATTTGTTCTTAAAGCTTGATATATTTTCAACAATAATGAGTCACACAACTCTTACTGCATTATTATTTTTAATTGATAAAATGTAAAGCTTATATTGATGAATGATTATATTAATCACTTGCTGCATTTTGAGACTGTTACTGGTTTTATTAGTTTACTTTAAAAACACGTCATCCACAACAATAACACAACGCAATCATGGAAATATCCGTTAACAGTTATTATAAATATATTCTCCTGTTAAATAAGCCCTGCATGGGTGAAGCACCCAGATTTGATGTGTCCATTACTCTCTCAATGGTGTGGTCAGAATTCTATCAGACGGTGTGGTCAGAATTCCACCAGCACACAACTGCAGTTAGCTATTACTTTAGCAAGTAATAACTTCAGAACTAGCATTAAGAACTTTTAATGTAAAGAAGCTGTGAGAGTCCAGAAAGTGCTGGCCTATGGTGATGGATGGTTTCACATTAATTTCCTGCTGCCAGGTATGCTGTTTGGACATTGTACTAACCATAGTTGTTAAACAGAGTTTAGTTTCTAAAGAAGTCTGAGAGGACCCAAAATGACACTTGTGATGCTTATAAATCTACAACCCATTTCAGGAAAAAGACACAACATAGCAACACAGTTTAATAATGTATCATATGCTGCACTTACAGGAGTCTGAGAAGTCAGATGTGGGCTCCTTTGTCCTCCCTCTGTAGGGACCACACCCAGATGCACTTTCTCTTTCAGATCAGGAACCACTGATATGTGCACAGAACAGCTCAGAAGCGGTAAGCCCAAAAAAAGAGTTTTAGCTGAGGTTGTTTTATATTTTACTGGTCACTTAGATATATTCTTGCTACACAATCAGACTTCACAGCAGAGCCCTCCCAGGGTCTACCCAGACCAGATGTAAATCATCAATCTCACTGTGAACAATGAACAGCACTGATGACCTGGGACAATCTGCCCCTAAGCCCCTTGGGCCCATGGTCACAAAAAAAGCAATACTATTAATCAATACTTTTCCTACCTTGACCATGGATCAGTGTCATGCAAGAGCTTGAGCAAACAGCTCAGGTTAATTCCAGATTTGCCAGAGTTGACCCTCACTGCACAGAAGCCGCAGTTTGACCATTTTAGACTCCACATTTACCATAAATTGATAATCTATGCCTTGGCATCATTGAATGGCTCATTCAGAAAACATTCGTGACTAACCGTGTTCTTATCCGTCTTACAGAAATATACATTACTAATGAAGAAAGAAAAGGCAAAGGTGGATTTTTGGAACTGAGGTCCGTTTTGACAAGGGTGGGTAGTAATAAACCAGCCCAAACAAACAACCTGACC
This sequence comes from Galeopterus variegatus, assembly GCF_000696425.1. NCBI lineage: Eukaryota > Metazoa > Chordata > Mammalia > Dermoptera > Cynocephalidae > Galeopterus > Galeopterus variegatus. Next base: position 88,333 of record NW_007730852.1, on the reverse strand, counting down.
ATTTGGTGTATGGCTCTGTCTCCAGCCCCCAGAAATAAAGTGTGGAATATCTCATCAGAAAAGATCACTTTTTCCTTGGGTAAGCTATTGCATTAGTGCATTTCTGTCACATAATATCCGAAACTGGGTAGTTCACAAACATACTTCAAAAAATTCATGAAAAATAGAATTGAAAGATAATATGAATCTTTCCATAAACTTTTTGTAGTACCCTCATGTTAAGGAATTTCGTTTGTTTCTTATGGTTCTGGAAGCTGAGAAGCCCAAGGTCAAGGGGGTTCATCTAGTGAGGGCCTTCTTCTTTGTGGGGAATCTCTGTAGTGTCCCTACATGGTGCAGGGTATCAGCTAGTGAGAATGGCAAACACACATGTTAACTTGCTCATTTCCTCTCCTCGTAAAGCCACCAGTGACTCTTGTGATAACCCCCTCATTCATTAACCTACTAATCCATTAATCCGTTTATGAGGGCATAGCTCTCACAATCCAATTTCCTCCCAAAGGCCCCACCTCTCAACACTGCCACATTGGGGTCAAGCTTCCACGTGAGCTTTGGAGGGGACAAGCATTCAGACCATAGCAGTTGTCTATTTAGTAAGGTCAGCAAAGGTTGACCAAGACTACCATAAATTCAGAATATGTCTAATTGGGACAAATAGAACATTTATTATTTCTATAATATTTTAATCTCAGAAAACTCTTTACATAACTCAAAATTATTAAATTTCAAAAGACTACCATAAATTCAGAATATGTCTAATTGGGACAAATAGAACATTTATTATTTCTATAGTATTTTAATCTCAGAAAACTCTTTACATAACTCAAAATTATTAAATTTCATATTATCAAACATTTTTGACAAATAGGACTCTAGTGAAAAAAAAATCTTCAAATAAAAAGAAAGTAGATGATTTATATTTCCTTATAGAATTTCTGCTGAATATAGCAAAATTTTTGTTCAAATTCCATTAGTCATAACTCTTAATTAATTAGCGTTTTTGTTAATCTACCATATAATGAAAACTAATACTAATATTGATGATCAAGAGAGATTAAAAAGATTCTAAAATTCCTTCTGAGTCATTAAAAACATTCAATTTTTCACAGCATATATAACCTTAATACTTAGGAAAGGATAAACCATGTATGCAATATAAATACTGTAAGGGGAGGGACTATATCTTAGTGATTTTAGTACCCCTAATTTAAAGCACAGTATCTCGGGCCGGCCCTGTGGCGCACTGGATAAGTGCGCCGCTTGGGAAGCGCGGTGGCGCTCCCACCCGAGGGTTCAGATCCCACATGCAGACCGGTTCCCGCTCACTGGTTGAGCGAGGCGTGGGAGCGACACCGAGGGTTGCAATCCCGTTGCCGGTCCCCGGTCCGGTACGGGGGCAACACTGAGAGTTGCGATTCGTTGCTGGACACGGAAAAAGACAAAAAAAAAGACAAAAAAAAATAAAAAAATAAAAAAATAAAGCACAGTATCTGGCCTATAGAAGACTTTTATGACTTGCAAATTGACATATAGGACGACTCTAGTTACTGACTACCCAGACTATTTACTACTCTGAGCCAGATCAAATAATGGAGATTTTACTACATGAAAGTTAAGAACAAATGTTTCAACAAATATAGTGACAACAGATATTCCTATAAAAAAATAGAAGTTTGTAATGACAACTATCAAATATGCATATTTCCAGTAAAGTACTCCTATAAAACAAACAGATTTGCAAATCATTATTAGAATTCTATAGGACCGTTAATCTCTTTAACCACCATCCTATTTTCAGAGATACTGTAGTCTGTAACATACTCATAAA
>NW_007730852.1:78688-86445 GCF_000696425.1 Galeopterus variegatus | reverse complement strand
GGAGATTTTACTACATGAAAGTTAAGAACAAATGTTTCAACAAATATAGTGACAACAGATAGTCCTATAAAAAAATAGAAGTTTGTAATGACAACTATCAAATATGCATATTTACAGTAAAGTACTCCTATAAAACAAACAGATTTGCAAATCATTATTAGAATTCTATAGGACCATTAATCTCTTTAACCACCATCCTATTTTCAGAGATACTGTAGTCTGTAACATACTCATAAAAACATGAATAACTTATGAGTGAAAGAGTTTTCCTTTGTTCCAAGGACACAGTCTTGGGTCCTGCCCAGCTCCTTCACAAATGCAGTGGTTGGTTACTGAGCGCCTTGGATGAAAAAGAGTGTGTGTCTGAACACAAATCCGTCCCTACTGCTCAGAAGTAGGTACCACTCTAATGCTGGAACAGTGGCACCATCCCTGTAGTACAGCCTGTGTGTACACGTATGAGCACATTGTCCTGTGAACTCCAAATTAATCATTCAGAAATCATGATGGAGCTACACTAAAACTACCTCACTCAACTTCACCTAATTCCCTCAGGAATAAGGACACCTCCTTCCTAGAAGGCTGGACATGGGTAGGGCAGTCTGGGAGCAATGTGAAGGAAATAATTTTCACGTAGATTTGCCAGTAGCTTTGGCAGAATCTAAGGACGTGAGCTAAATAAAAGACCCCAAACCCTTAAATTCCTAAACAGAATCCTATTCCCAACAGAGGCAGAACTATGTCTGAAAAAAACAGTACATTCTGATGTTAAAACTGCTTGTTTTCAAGATCAGAAAATAATGGTACTTTTAGGGTAATAAGGAAGAGCACTGATTCTAATACCCAAAACACATGACAATTTCAGCTTCACAGGGTAGCCCCTGATTTAGCATAAATTTAGGCTCTGAGCAGGTGGTTAATTTTAAATTGCCAAATGAGACTTTATCCTTTATGATCAAATATTAAAGACAATTAATCTTGAAGAGTTCAGTTTCCCAAAATTATCCCTTACATTCTAGTCCCATTCTGACATAGATCTTTGTGAATGATTTAGATGTTCTGTAAAGCAATGCTATCACTGTATCATATTTGCCTGTTTGTTACAATTTCTTAAACACTTACTTCCACATTTGCTCTCTGGCTGTGGTAGTACTGCTGGATGTTTTATGAACTCTGGAGTAAATTTCTGATGCCTGGTGTAAGAGTCATTGCCTTATCAAGCTATTGTTGTTGACAAGATACTGAAATGAAAACACAGAAGAAAAATCTGTCATCTCTGAGTGCTAGAGCAGAGAAACGCTGAGGATATTACAGAGCTGGGCAGAGATTTAGTGAGTTTTGCTCACTTTTGTTCCCAGAGAAGATCAATAATGTTGGAGCCTAACAGGTCACAGCTCTCTGAGGTGCTCCCTTCCCCACGTGTACACAGTTGCCCAGCAAATTCAAGTACTCAGTCACTCAGAACTCAGAAAGAGGAAAGGGAGCTTCTGGTCAAGATGGTGGAATAGTCAGTCCCCAGCATCACTCTCTCCCACAAATCAACCATACAACTATAAAAAAGCAACGACAGCCAAGCTGGAGCTACTAGAGCTCAGGTGAAGAAAAGGAGAGACCTACGGAGTGCATGAAGGTGGGAGAAGTCATGATGAGAGAAAGAAAAAACCACTCTGTTTCTAGTCCTGGCTGCATCCAGGCTGGAGCTGCTGAGCACATGGAGCAGGAGCCAGCAAAAGCTGCAGCTTTTGCCCTTTGGATGAAGTTGGTTGGAGGCTGCAGGGGTGAAGAGGGCCTTGGTGGCCCCCAGGCCAGCTAGACCACTAATGGGGTTCCTGTGGACCCACACAAGAGTGAGGAGCCAAAACAACTGAAAAAAATAGCCACTCAGAGGCTGGTGAGTCATCACAAGGGACCAGCACACAGACCATCCCATGGGAAGTATTTGCAGCACAGATGGTGGGGGAGATGGGCCCACCAGGAGAACACTGGAGCACAGCAAGCAAAAGGAGCTTCCAGTCAAGATGGTAGAATCTTCACCCCAATCAGCAAAGGACCACTCAGAGGAGACTGGTCAGGAATGTAGAATTGCATGGGGTCTAGTTTGATGAAAAGACTCAGGCCTAGAGCAGAGTTTCTACACAACCCAGGTGCACTGGATCTCTCAAGAACTGGAAGTACCTATAAAGTCAACCATTAAAACTTGAGCTGCACTAAAAGCCTTTGCCAGGGAATCAGCAGCAAAGCAGCAATTTAGCTCAACCACACAGCTCAAGTACTGGTCTGCACAGGAAGTTCCCCTCATTTTAGAAGTAAGCAAAGGACAACAAATTAGTTCCAGCCCAGAGTTTAAGTGGTGGGGATGGCAAATAATCCACACAGAAATGAAAGAAAAAACAAACTACCTGTAATAGCAAAGGACAACAAATTAGTTCCAGCCCAGAGTTTAAGTGGTGGGGATGGCAAATAATCCAACACAGAAATGAAAGAAAAAACAAACTACCTGTAATCAGAGACAAAGTTTCATATTAACTAGTAAAGGTCTCATTTCACCAAAGAACACCTATAACACCTAGAAGGACTGGAAGTCCCCTGGGCTACCAAGCCAGAAAGGAAGGAGGGCCAGAGGCCTAAGCCATGTCCCCCAACACCTGCAACCAGTCCTGAGGGTGGGGGACGAGGGCCTAGGCCATGCCTCCCAAACACACGCAGCCAGCCCAGCAGCGACCACTTAGCTGCCTCAGGAAGCACCCCGGGCTCTCCTGAGCTGGAGCAGTGGGGGGCCCAAGGTTGTCAACCACACACCCCCAACACCCACAGCCAGCCCAGTGATGACCACCAAGCAGCAGCAAGAAGGGCCCTAGGTTCCTGAGCTGTGGGGGGCGAGGGCTTTTGCCACACCCCCCTGACATCTACACCCAGCCTGGCAATGACCAAGCCACCGCTGGAAGCCCCCCAGTCTCCCCTGTGGGAATGAGGGGGGTGCCACAGGCCTCAATTCCACCCCTCCTCCTTCCATCCCATTCCCTTCCCCTTTCCTTTCTCCCCCTCCCTTCCAACTGCTCTGCACAACATCCTAGAATGTAAAAAATAATATTAATAAAATTACATAAAAAAAAAAGAAAGGGGAAAGGGTCAGGGTCAGGGTGGTCAGTGGATCTTCAGGCAGCTATTAGAGAATCAGAGCCTGCAGAATTCCCAAGATTCAACAGTATCTACAGAATGAGGAGGAGGAGGAGGGGGAGGGGAAGGGGAAAGGGAGGAGAAAAACACTTTCCAAACCATCCTGCTTTGTTAGCCTATCAGAATGCCTAAAACTGTAATGCTGCAGACTCTATTTTTTGGCATATTCAACGTGTTGGGGTTTGTGGGGTTTTTTGTTTGTTTGTTTTTTCTTTTAAGTGGAGGAAAAACGTTTCATTTTGTTTTGTTCTAATCCAAAAGTTGAATGCAAAATACCCACTGGGGTGGGTAATACATCTGGCTGTCATCAGTCTGGATAGAAATTTGTTTGTTAAATGGATGTCTAACTATAACTGTTGAGACGAAGACCTTTGGGACAGAAAGAAAGAAAGTTAAGTGCTGACAGGTTGTATGAGTGAGTATGTGTGTGACTGTGTGTATGTATTTTGGGGTACGGAAAGAGGAGTAAAAAGGGCTGTCTCAAGAGTAGGATGAGAAGGCCTCTGAATATTGAGATTTGCAATATTTCCTCTCATTCTGTAGGTTGACTCTTCACTCTGTTAATAGTTTCCTTTGATGTGCAAAAGCATTTTAGTTTGATATAATCCCACTTGTCTATTTTTGCTTTAATTGCTTATATGTTTGAAGTTATTTTAAAAATCCTTGCCAGCCCCATGTCATGAATAGTTTCCCTCCCCTATGTTTTCTTCTAGTAGTTTCACAGTTTCGGGTTTTACATTTAAATCTTTAATACATTTTGAATTAATTTTTGTTTATGGTGAGAAGTAGGGGTCTAGTCTTATTCTTCTGCATGTGGATATCCAGTTTTCCCAGCACCATTTATTGAAGAGTCAGTCTTTCCCCCAATATGTATTCTTGGCACCTTTATCAAGGATCAGTTGGCTGTAGATGCATAAATTTATTCTTGGGCTCTCTATTCTGTTTTATCGGTCTATGTGCCAGACCTCCTGATCTTGATTGGTATCCCTTCATTGCATCTCATGGGACACTGGACTTCCACAATCACTGCAGTGATTGCCTATTTTCTAGGCTGTATTTTCTTTGAGAACAGCCTTATGTCTTTCTCATTCACCATTATATCCCATTGCCTTGCAGATAACCAGCCCCCAATACCGATTTGTTAGATGATGAATAAATAAAGGAAAGTATTTTTAGAAACTAAGTCAATACTTTATGTTTCTATTATAACATTTTGTTTATTATAAATGTCTGTCTGATCCTTTCAGGTTCTGTGAATCCCCCAACAGATCCTCCACTCAGTGTTACAGAATCTGGCACCGGCGCCCAACCTTCCCCAGCCAACAGCATATCTCCTGCAAGTAAGAACGCTTTCACACTGTTTTTCTTTTCATGAGCTATTATTCCTTCAACCAAACAGACTGATAAAAAAATAATAATAATAATTTCAGCAAACTTTCATGAGTCATGCCCTTTTCTTAGCTATGATATTTAGAGAAACATATTAGGTACTATTTGCATGGCTTCAAAGAGTTACCACAGCTTCCAAAGTCCTTCACTTGAAGCCCTGGGAAAACTAGGGCCAATAAATAATCAGTGAGGAAGTTACCTTTTGTATTTATTTCTAAATAGGTTAATAAATTGACAGTCCTCCTCTACAACCATGCTATTAGTGAGAGCTTTAAAAAAAATTCGTTGCAAATGGAGAGCCTATGGGCCAAAGGTAATTAGAACATTTAAATTTAAATTTGTTCTGGATCAAATTAATTTTGACAAAGTTGACTGTTGAAAACTATGAATTCAGCCCTCCCATCTGGGGCATCATTAGTAATGGAGGTCAGCTGGGTCAGTGTCACTATGCCAAAGGAAGGGCAGGGACTCTCAGAATTTGGCATTGATGCAAACAAGTCATAAATCCCCATGTCCATGTGGCCTTTGTGCTTAGCAAAGAACCATGGTGACTTTCTCTAATACAAAAAGACTTATACTCAATGTAGAGCAGAAGTCTGGCTTTCCTTTCTTATTTAATTAAAACTATCAATTTTAGCTCAAAATGAGAACTGAAAAATGGAATAAAACCAAAGTAGTCAGTAGGAATGAACAATTCCTTTAGCTGGTAGCCTTTGTCACTTAGCCTGCAGTCACTGTCACAGGTTGATACCTCTCAGAAAATAAAGCAGGTGGCAGAGTGAGGAATGCCTGAAAAATGATCCATCAAAAGTTTTACATCCATCTGGTTTTTTTCTTGTTCTTAATGTTTTGTAATTTCTTTTTTTTTTTTTTCTTTTTGAAGTTTCTTTTTCTTCCACTTTTAACTCATCATTTAGCAATAAACCATAGTAGATTATGGCATTCATCATTCAGCAAATTATCACATTTAATATTAATACCTTAAATCTCTATAGTACCCTGTGTGTTAGTTATCACTGCTGCATAAAAACTTGCCCCCAAACTTAGCAACTTATAAAATATACAAGCATATTGTCTCATACGGTTTCTGGGGGTCAGAAGTCCTGGAGCAGCTTAGCTGAATGGTACTAACTCATGTTTTTTCAAGAGGTGTAGTCAAGCTGTTGCTGGGCGTCAATCATCTGAAGGCTTGACTAGAACTGAAGGATCTGTTTCTAAGCTCAAGCATGCTGCAATGGTACTAACTCATGTTTTTTCAAGAGGTGTAGTCAAGCTGTTGCTGGGCGTCAATCATCCGAAGGCTTGACTGAAGGATCTGTTTCTAAGCTCAAGCATGCTGCAGGAGGTGCAGTTCCTCACACAAGGGCTCTCCATAGGACTGCTTACAATATGACAGCTGGCTTCCCCTAGACCAAATAGTTCAAGAAATGAAATGACTAAGACAAAAGTCATGGTGCCTTTTTATGATTAAATTTCCAATTACACACCATCACTTCTGCTTTATTTTATTCATTGGAAACAAGTCACTAGGTCCAGCTTATTCTCATGACAAGGAAAACTAGGCTCCTCCTCTTTAAGGGAAATGCATCAAGAAAATTAAAAGCCACCATACCTTGTCACTTAGAAATGTTTACACATAAAATGCAATGTGGTTTGATCTTCATTATCATGAGTGGTAGATAGAACAAACATCATTGTTTCCATTCTCCACATGGGGACACTGAGATATGAAGTGATTTCACACCCAGTAAGTGACAGAGTTAGTATCCACACCAAAGTCTTCTGACTCTATGTCCAGTTCTCACCACATTAGACACCATTTTTTCTCCAGCTGGTCTAAACACTTCATGAGGACGAGGACCATATTTGTTTTGTCACTTAGCACAAAGTGGGCAGTCAAAAAATATCAGTTGGATAACTGAATAAATTTTTTAAAAATGAAAATAATGTTTTTTTCACTTTGTAGATGTCACATAATAAACCCTATGGTGTTAAAAAAAAAAAAAGAAAAAAAAGATAATAATTTGGTTCTGCCTTCAAAAAGGTTGCAGTCTACTTGGAAGAGATGACCTACATATGAAAATAATAATTCAAAATAGTAAAGTGAAAGGTGGCATGCTTTATAGAATTAAAATGCCCAGGGAGAGGTACAGACCAGTAAGTACTAGGCATTGAGTTAGGAAAGGTCCCTATGAGTTTATGAGGTCAGAAAATGTTACCTGAGAGAATGAAATAAGCTGATCTTTGAAATGTGTATTATATTTATTTGACTCAGTGGAGAGCTTGAAAGGCCATTCTAAACAGAGAAAACAAAGTGAGCAGTTGTGCATTGGCAAAGATGTTCATGGGCATTTGAGAAAACATTAGTATGTAAGCTTGAGTTAAAGAGGGGGGACTTGTGTACCAGAGAAGCAGGGATGAAGATTGGAATATGCAGAATAAAGACAGTCCTGAGCCCCAGTTTAAGGACTCTGTTATTCTTTAGGAAATGGGGCAGGGATCCCAGTAAACATTTTTTTAGAAAGGTGCTCAGTAAATACTATGTGTCAGGTACTTTTCTAGATGCTAGAAATACAACAGTGAACAAAACAGGGGGGGAAATGCCCTCATGGCATTTACATTCTGCTAGTTGAAAGCAGACATAAATTTCTTCTAGATGAATTTTCTGTGAGGTTAGTCAGCATATATTAAGTGCTTGCATCAGACCAAACACCATCTCACTGCTGTGAAGAAATTTAAAGCAAGAGAAAGCACAGTTGTTACCCTTAAGGAGTCTACAATTTAATGTAGGTCTAGTGTTAAAGGGGGAAAGAAAGCACAGTCAAATATATTTCTTAAAAAATGGGGGAAAATGCTACCCAATTTACTATCACACTAAGGTAGTACAGTTGGAAAGATTCTGGAGAATCAAAAGACCTCCTTAAAATAGGGCCACACCACATTGGGCATGAGGACTATTTTAGATCAGTAATTTTGCCCCCCAGGGGACATTTTGCAGTGTCTGGAGACATTTTTTGTCATCACAATGAGGGTGGGAGGGTGCTACTGGCATCTAGTAAATAGAGATCAAGGATGCTGCTAAATGTTGTACAACACAGGACAGGACGAGAATTATGAGAATTATAATTCGCAACAGAGAATTATGTATTCCAAAATGTCAATAGTGCCCAACCTGAGAAATCCTGTTTCAG
>NW_007730852.1:62174-78510 GCF_000696425.1 Galeopterus variegatus | reverse complement strand
TAAAGCAAGAGAAAGCACAGTTGTTACCCTTAAGGAGTCTACAATTTAATGTAGGTCTAGTATTAAAGGGGGAAAGAAAGCACAGTCAAATATATTTCTTAAAAAACGGGGGAAAATGCTACCCAATTTACTATCACACTAAGGTAGTACAGTTGGAAAGATTCTGGAGAATCAAGAGACCTCCTTAAAATAGGGCCGCACCACACTGGGCATGAGGACTATTTTAGATCAGTAAATTTTGCCCCCCAGGGGACATTTTGCAGTGTCTGGAGACATTTTTTGTCATCACAATGAGGGTGGGAGGGTGCTACTGGCATCTAGTAAATAGAGGTCAAGGATGCTGCTAAATGTTGTACAACACAGGACAGGACAGAGAATTATGAGAATTATAATTCGCAACAGAGAATTATGAGAATTATAATTCACAACAGAGAATTATGTATTCCAAAATGTCAATAGTGCCCAACCTGAGAAATCCTGTTTCAGATCAAGGCTCGGGTGTAGTTAGAATACACATCTCTCACTCTATAAAATCAAATCTGGATATCTGTCAAGATGATAACAATAGATTATGTCTGGAACAATTTTCTGATTTTTGTATGTAAAAAAAAAATGATGTTAAATCAATGGCCAATTATATCTAAATAAAACTTATCTTCTTAAAGTAATAACTGAATTACTATTGAAAAATGCAAATTTTCTCTTGGCGCTGGAGGGTAGTTGTGAAGTCCCACAATGACTTGCTGCCTCAGAAGCTGGTAGGATTCACTTCTGCATGTTCTTTTAAGAAAAGCAGCAAGATAGAGCATGTCACGGAAACCAACTTCAAAAGGCTGTGGTTTCATTACACATTCTAAGATGTGATGAACTATGTAATTCAGTCATAATTGTTAAGCTGAATACCTGGCTGCAAGCTTCTAATTCATATTTTTTTTCTCCACGAAAGGATGTATTTTAAAAAAATGTAGAAGGTCAAGGAAGCAATATTCTCTAACTAGGGGAGGAACAGTTTACAACTCATAACAAACTGCAGGAGTTACCCAGGGCATCTTATCTCAATTCAGCCAGAACCAATTAGTGCTTGTGGAGTCCCAGCTGCATTCCCAGCACTGTTCTAGGAAGAGACATGAGGCTGACAAGCTAAGTGGCGAGATGAGACAAGCCCTCGTGGAACAGGCAGAGACACCTGACAAATCCCAGGCAGGGCAGCAACCGGCATAACTCAGTAGCTTCTGTTGCCCTGAGCAGAAAGCCCAGTGCCTTTCAATGCATTGGCTATGAATTGGCTCCGAGTTATGTAGCCTAGGACAGTAAGCTTCAAAAATGTCAACCCCAACTTGTGGCAATCACCCAAGACATTTATTCATTCAACAAATAAATCTTGAGTGCCTGTGATGGGCCATGCCGGGGATTTCTGAGGTGCTGGGATAGAGCAACGGACAAGGCAGCAGGGCTCCTGCAGCACAGTTTATGATCCTGCATGACTTGCTTGCCTTACTCTTATTTCACTGCCCACCAGGCCACAGACCCTTTGGCTCTGCCTCCTATCTTTATGTCTGTGCATTTCCCTTAGACCTGATGGCGTTGATTTTGATATTAAGTCCTCTCTAATAACTTAGCTGGTCTTCAAAGTCTGTATCTTTCTGTGCTGGACACGTTCAGTAAAATACCAAGTCTAGTCTGATTCTAATACTTGGTTAGCTCCCCCGGTGGACACAACTGATTCTTTGCAAGTGGGTGAGCAGACATTGAGAGGCACAGACTAAAGGAAGCAGCTGTCCAGGGGATGCAAATGAAATCAGTGACTTATGAGTAAGCACGTATGAAATGGGTGGGGGGTTAGCCTGGAAGACATGTTGTTGAATGCAATTAGGAGGCAGCAGAAAATCAGCAGTAGGTCAGGATATTGGGTTCTAAAGTTAAGAGGGGAATCCTAAAGAGAGTCTGCAAGGCAGTGAGAAGACTCTGGTGATCGGTCTGTGACAGTAACTTCTGCCCCCTTTGCTGGTCATGCCATGCCTGTCTTCAAGTGCAGGACACCTCAGTTGCTGTCCAATAGTTTCTGCCTTTATCACATGTATCCAGGCATAGAAAAGTAGGAAAAGTTGGTGAGTGCTGGGGGCAGGGAAGTGAAATCAGGGAAGTCTGCCCAGGGCATCTGGAAGGAAATATTGACTAAAGATGGGAGATGGATCTTCAGATTGTCGTCTTAAACAAAGACACAGAATAAAATGAGTGGGACATGAGAAGATAAGCAGGAGAGTGGACAGTGCTTGTTGGGGAGAGGGCTGCCAAGTGGACTAGGTGAGGTGGGACCAGGTGATGTGAGCTCAGATTAATGGGCTGTGGATTGGGACTGTGATCCGAGCTTTAACAAACAGCCACTGAGTCTTTTTTAGTATATGGAAAAATGTAAGTAAAACAGAAGCTGTGTGTGTGGTAAGTGATAGTTGCAAGAGCGGGGAGTAGGAAAGCCAAATGGGAAGCCTGAAAGTGGCGTACTTGATGATGGTGTGCATTAGAATGGGCATATGTAGAAATGGGGAGTACTTCAACCAAAGACTCACCAGGGTCATCCACCTAAATGCTGGGGATAAATAAAAGATTTTTAGATGATTCATACAAGAGCCTTCCAGGTTTTCCTAGTAATTACCTAAAAATTTTTACCAACTGCTATTTTTGTATTCTAATCACATTGTACTAAGCAATAATATTAATATTTGTTGATTGCCTCCAACATGTCTGGAACTGTTCAAAACTAGGAAATATATTATCTCATTTACTCCTCCCAACAACACAATGACATAGGTACTATTATTATCCTCACTTTACAGATGAAGATACTGAGGCACAAAGAGGTTAAATAACTTACCCAAAGTCATGCACTAAGTGAAAGAGCCAGGATGGAACCCAGGCAGTCAGACTTCAAACCCTGAGTACTACTGCCTCTGAGAGTACATGGTTGCAAATGTCTTTAGACACTGAATAAATCCCTTCTAGTGTGAAGTTGTTACAGTTCCTATGAAAAAGTCAAACGTGACATCTATGCCTGTATTAATCTCTCCCTTCTCTCGACCAGTCTTTTCCCGAGAAATGCAAAGGAGGCTGCATTTCTCAGGAAATAAATCAGAGAAAAGGACCCTCCTCCATTTGTTACCCCTGCCCCTATTAACAGTATCATAATTCTTACTGTAGATATGAATTTACAGAATCCATTCAAAATTCCAATGCTCTCCATTGAGCCTCAGGAAATCCTGTTCGTTGCACCTTTCTCACCACCTTTCACATGGGGCACACATTACAGATTTTTAATGAATTTCTTTCTTTTTTTTTTTTCCATACCTGTCACCTATAAGTCAAGAGTAGTCTTCTTGATGACTAGTTTACTTTGGGTATTTGTTTATTCAGTCTTCCCCCTTAGGGTAAGTTACCTCTGGGGAAAAGCTATCAAACAACCTATTCTTCAGTTTATTTCATAATTATGGAGTGTCTACAAACACACCACATGATGTCTCATGAGCTCTGTCCTGCTGACAGTCATCTTCCCCAAGGGAATTCTGAAGCACTTTCTGGATCAGTAATCCAGTAATACGCATTCCTCTTACTCTATTTAGTCAGCACATGCCCTAAACAATCTTCCTCTCATGTGAAAACACTTCTGTGCAGAGATTAGGATCTCACACCACTTGCCTCCTTTTATGCTGGGCTGAGGGTCAGTATCCACCTTATCTTGACCATGAGAACCGATGAGGCTGATTCGAAGGTCTCTAGATATAGTTGATAGCCTATATTCTCTTCAGTGCAATTCTCCAGTTAATGTCACTATGGTTTTTAAAGGCTCTGTGCTGCAAGTGAATCGAGCAATTACACATTTGTGGAGGAGCCTAGGTAGATAAGTCTAAGCCTATACTATTACGATGGGTGCTATAGCGACAGAGTAGAAGCAAGCAAAAATATGCTTTTTAGGAAAATAAGTTAAATTTTCAGGTTCAGTTTTACATAATAATAAGGCAAAGTCTTAGGTAATTGAGCCTGACTAACAAGATCACTCAAACAGCAGCTTGGTTGATTAAATAAGCTAGACTGGGTAGGTTAGCAAAAAAAAAATTTATTTTTCCCCATCATTCCCTGTTAAGTGAGCTCTATTGAATAATTTCTTAGCCTCTGAAAAAAATTTCAGGCAGATAATTTGGCTTTTCTGGTGATTTCCACTTAATAAATGTAGTCTGATCCCTTTTAGCCACAAGAACAGACTTGTATCAATAATTTAAAAGTCTTGTCAGATGTAATGTCAAAACTCACAAAAATTAATACAAAACTTCTCTCCTTTTCCTTCATCAAGTGTGGGTCTATTTCAGATTCAGAAGGCTGGGACTTGTGAGGTGGAGGGTGAGAGAAAGAGACGGGGGACGTCTTTGTGATTCCCTGACCTGGCTCCATTCTTTTCTTCAATCCGAGGTGCTGGCNTTCTCAGGAAATAAATCAGAGAAAAGGACCCTCCTCCATTTGTTACCCCTGCCCCTATTAACAGTATCATAATTCTTACTGTAGATATGAATTTACAGAATCCATTCAAAATTCCAATGCTCTCCATTGAGCCTCAGGAAATCCTGTTCGTTGCACCTTTCTCACCACCTTTCACATGGGGCACACATTACAGATTTTTAATGAATTTCTTTCTTTTTTTTTTTTCCATACCTGTCACCTATAAGTCAAGAGTAGTCTTCTTGATGACTAGTTTACTTTGGGTATTTGTTTATTCAGTCTTCCCCCTTAGGGTAAGTTACCTCTGGGGAAAAGCTATCAAACAACCTATTCTTCAGTTTATTTCATAATTATGGAGTGTCTACAAACACACCACATGATGTCTCATGAGCTCTGTCCTGCTGACAGTCATCTTCCCCAAGGGAATTCTGAAGCACTTTCTGGATCAGTAATCCAGTAATACGCATTCCTCTTACTCTATTTAGTCAGCACATGCCCTAAACAATCTTCCTCTCATGTGAAAACACTTCTGTGCAGAGATTAGGATCTCACACCACTTGCCTCCTTTTATGCTGGGCTGAGGGTCAGTATCCACCTTATCTTGACCATGAGAACCGATGAGGCTGATTCGAAGGTCTCTAGATATAGTTGATAGCCTATATTCTCTTCAGTGCAATTCTCCAGTTAATGTCACTATGGTTTTTAAAGGCTCTGTGCTGCAAGTGAATCGAGCAATTACACATTTGTGGAGGAGCCTAGGTAGATAAGTCTAAGCCTATACTATTACGATGGGTGCTATAGCGACAGAGTAGAAGCAAGCAAAAATATGCTTTTTAGGAAAATAAGTTAAATTTTCAGGTTCAGTTTTACATAATAATAAGGCAAAGTCTTAGGTAATTGAGCCTGACTAACAAGATCACTCAAACAGCAGCTTGGTTGATTAAATAAGCTAGACTGGGTAGGTTAGCAAAAAAAAAATTTATTTTTCCCCATCATTCCCTGTTAAGTGAGCTCTATTGAATAATTTCTTAGCCTCTGAAAAAAATTTCAGGCAGATAATTTGGCTTTTCTGGTGATTTCCACTTAATAAATGTAGTCTGATCCCTTTTAGCCACAAGAACAGACTTGTATCAATAATTTAAAAGTCTTGTCAGATGTAATGTCAAAACTCACAAAAATTAATACAAAACTTCTCTCCTTTTCCTTCACCAAGTGTGGGTCTATTTCAGATTCAGAAGGCTGGGACTTGTGAGGTGGAGGGTGAGAGAAAGAGAGCTTGTCAGATGTAATGTCAAAACTCACAAAAATTAATACAAAACTTCTCTCCTTTTCCTTCATCAAGTGTGGGTCTATTTCAGATTCAGAAGGCTGGGACTTGTGAGGTGGAGGGTGAGAGAAAGAGACGGGGGACGTCTTTGTGATTCCCTGACCTGGCTCCATTCTTTTCTTCAATCCGAGGTGCTGGCTTGGGCCCCTCTTTGGGGGACATGGATAGGAAGAAGAGACAGGAAGGTGAGGAAAGAAATTTCTTGATAGGATGGCTGTAATCTGACTTAAGTGTCCTCTGGATCAGGAGAATAAAAATTGCCATCTTGACCTCATGGAGCACTTTGTCAGATTTCTCAGAAATCCCTGACTGTCCTATGGCTGCTATCACCTAGATGCACATTTGCCTCTCTTCCAGTCTTCTGCTTACATCCCCTGGTGCAGCCTTCGAACTTCTGGAGGTCAGCTACTCTCGAGGCCTTCTTTGCTTCTCTAGTGTTCTTCCAGGGTGAGATTCCTTTCATGGTATCCTATTTTGTTTGGGAAAATATGCACCCCTGCCTACTGTTCGGGGACGTGCTCCTCTTCCCCAGTGTGGCCCTGCCTTTCTTCTCTGTGCCCATTCAGAGCTGCTAGCTAATCATGGGCCCTAATGTAGCCTCGTGAGCCTGAGTCAGGTTCCAGGCTTCTTTGTCCTAAACTCCAGGACATACAGGCTAAGAGCACTGAGTGGTTCTCTTAAAACACTTCACTTGGGCAAAGGTGAGGGGGCAGATTCTTCTTCCCCACCCCCCCCACCCCGCCCCATTGGGAGTGGTGGCAGACGTATTGGACTCCGATAACTCTCTCTGAAGAATTCTTCACCTTGGCTCCTTCCACCTGACTTAGCTTTGAGGTTAGTGATGAACCAGAGCTGACAGAACCCACTCCACTCTGTCCCCATGTCCTTCTAGGTGGTCTAGAACCCACCTTTCAAAGTGAAGCTGATCTTGTGCTGTGATACGGTTCTTAGCCTTTGTATGCTCATCTGAAATGAAAGTACAAGGAATTCCATTTGAAAACTCTGTTTTGCACTATTCATTAAAATGCAGAGTTCAAAGAAATTCAGCGAAAATGAAGTAAACTTGATGAGGTGATGGTTTATCCACTGACATGATCCACAGAAAGCTGTAGTTCTTCACAACAGTGTGATGGGTGGAAAATAAAACATAGAGTTCTAAAAGCATTGACCAAAGGTGAGGATGCTTGAGGAAAACAAAGGGAGACCAAGAGGAAAAAGAAAAGGAAGCACTTTAGTGCAGGCAGTTTCTCTCTGTATGGGTTATTGAAAGCAACAAAGAGACAAGGCATGCAAAACACCTAATACAGTACCTGGTTCACAGTAAGTCTCAACGTGTTGCATTTTCTTTTCAGTCCCCCTAAATCTGTTTTGGAACATGGTAAGAATCCATGGTGAGAAATAGAATGATTGATTAATTAGCCAGTCTAAGGTGTGTGTGTGTGTGTGTGTGTGTGTGTGTGTGTGTGTGTGTATCAATAAGAACAAATAAACTAGGCCTAGATTTATGTATCTACTTGAGATGGATACTGATGTAAATAAACACAGCCCACCAGGATAAAGGTGTGGTGAGGGGAGGAGGGATGCAGGCAGTGAGGAGGAGCAGATATCTAGGAGGTCGGCCTGAAAGGCCCCATGTCATATCCTGTCCATTCTATCCCCAGTCCTCTGCTCTCTTCACTTGCTTTGCTTCAGCCAAATTGGCCTCCTTGCTGTTCCTCCAACAGGCCAGGGCTGCTCCTGTCTCGGGGCCTTTTCACTGTTGATCCCTATGCCTACAAAATTCTCCCCCCAAACATTCACATGGCTCATGCCTTCATCTTCTCCAATTTTTTCGTCAAGTGTCACCTTTTCAATGGGCTCTCCATGACCACCCTATTTAAAATTGCAGCTCCCACTCTCCCCCCACCACATACACACACATGCTTTTTGCCCCCTTTCCTGGGGGCAGTATTTTTCTCCATAGCACCTTTTAACTTCCTGTGTAATATATTTGTTTAGTTCCTCCCCACAAGAGAGTAAATTCAATGAAGGCGGGGTTTTTTGTCTGATTTGTCTACTGATGCAGCTCCATCACCTAGAACAGTGATAACACATGACAATCAATACGTACTGATAACTCAATAAATATTTGTTGAATGAAGGTTTCTTTTAAAATATAGAGAAAGAAGAGATTAACAAAAGAAGAGTTTGGAGAGAGCAGAGGGAAGCCTCCCTTAAAAAAAAAGGCATCTGGTTAGAGCTTGAATGCTGGGTAGTCCTTTGACAGGAAGCTGAGAGGTGGTGATGGGAGAGGGACAGAGACAGAGGCTGACAAAGGCCTTCTAAGCTGGGCGCGTGTGTGCTATGGACCAGAGTGAGCTCTTCTGTGGCTAAGCCCTGGTTTTGATGAACTATACTTCACAACGCTACCAGAATGGAATACATATAGTCAGTAGTGTCAGGCAGGCTTGGGTTCATTTCTTGCCTCTGCCACCTGCTAGCTCTATAAACTGTGCAAGTCATTTCATCTTTCTAATCCTGTTTCCTTATCTTTAAAATGGGAGTAATAGTGTCTAGTTCATATGGTTACTATGAGTATCAAATATGAAAATGCATAAAGAGCAGCTGTGTAGTTAAGACATACAAGGTTTAGTCCAAGAAGGAATGCCATGATCAAAAGAAGAGTCCAGCAGGCAAAATTATTCTCACAATCAATCAAGACCTGTATTTGTGGAAGGGAGAAACAATGACCAAATCAATATTTCTTTAAAAAAAAAAAAAAAAGTTACCACGTTATCCTTTATCCTCCACTTGTCCCACATCACAACTTCTCCCTATCTGTATTATTTGGCACATGGTATATCCTTAAAATCTAAATTGTTTGTAAAATATTTCAGTATTTCCCCAAAGCTAACCAACCATGGGACCGCCAGCATTTCCTGCCTTTCCCTTCTCCTACAGATGGATGGTCAGTCCCTCACCTCCAACTTACTAATTCCATCAGCCTTCAGGCCTGGCTGATATGTCACATCCTCCACAAAGCTGTCCCTGAGTTCCCATGTCCTAATTACGTTCCGCTCCTCTGGAATCCCACAGCACACTGAATTTCTCTATCATCTCATTTATTACCTTGCAATGCCATTATGTTTTTACAGTTTGTAAGGGAAGGGAAACAAACTGCAGTAACAGTTCTCTTGTTCATTTTTCTTTAGTATAAGTTCATTTAACCCTAAAGAAAGGACCAGTGTGGGGCCAAGCCCGTGGCTGGGTGCACTCTTCCACACAGTCATTCAAGAACCCAGGCTGTTGGCAGCCGTGTCATTTTTAAGTTTTGACTTCTCAGCCACCCTGCATGATGATACCTGCATAGTACATGAGGAAGGATCATGGAGGATCATTTGCGGGACATCTTACAAGCCAGGTTTGAAATGACAGCCATCAGTTCCTCTCACATTCCAGTGATTAGGACTCAGCACATGGCCAGACCCAACTGCACAGGAGGCTAGGAAAGTTCATTTATCTTGCCAGAAAGAAGAGGAGTGGGTTTGGTGACCAGCCAGTAGCCTGCCACACTGACCTTTATTCTCACTGAGCTCTTAACTCCATGAGGACAGGGGAGACGTTTCTCTTGCTCTTTACTTCATCCCCAATTCTAGTACGCAATAGGCCTCAGTAAGTATTTGTTGGATGAATAAAGCTGTGCATATCACCGTACATATCCTGTCTTTAAAAATTTGTTCTTCCCATCCTGATGCTGGCTGCCCATTTAAATTCCTCATGCAACATCTTCTGAGGCATCCCCTAAGGCTTCTCCACCATCTGACTGTCTTCATGGAAACACAGTGTGTCGATCATCTGGATGTGAACTACTTGTAGATGCATAAACCATAATATAAATTTATTTACTTACCATACATATTTTTTCAGAGATTTGATTACCCATATTCTCTATTTAAGGCACATCCTTTCCCAGAACTGAGGTACGTGGGAAGCAGGGATGCCATTCACTACTAACTGCAGCTTGAGGATGAATGCATGTGCTGCCCGTTACACTGTAAGGCTATTGTGAGGATACTGTACACATTCTACAGCATATTTTGTATGCAGACCTGAGAAAATTTCAATTTAATTGCAATAAAAAGAATACTGTGCCTCCTGAAATTTGACTGCCTTTATCTTACGATGTCCATCAATCGCATAACATATACTCTTTACTACTTAGCATTTGCTACTAGAAAGTTCAGACCAAATGTGGGGCTCACATCTACTAAGAGTACAGGACATCAAGAAATGGATTTTGTGAACTATCCCCAGTCAGGTTTCAATAGGACTCAACATATTTTTTCTAACTATATTTTCCTTGCCCTTATTTTCCCTTTCTGTTCACTGCTTTGTATCTTTTTATATTGCATATTTATTAAGCCACCTTAAATACGGTTTGGAACAAAGGAGAAATACATACCAATTAAATATATTAAAAATGTGTGTTTCCAAGAGATATAAACATGATTTCAGTTGAGTGTGGTTGGGTATCTTTTTTCTTTTTTAATCTACCTTGCTTCATCCTTAGAGATATTTTCAAATGAATATAAACTAGTCTTTCATTTTGTGGGGAAGAGGGTAGGAAGAGAATGAGATGCATTATAAAGATGGAGATAACTTTGCAAGCTAAGAATTGAAGTAAATATGAAACCATATTTGATTTGTGAAAATACTGTATACTGTTCTGAAAATTGACAAAAGTTCCATTAAGCAGTGACCTTGATTCGTTGTTTAATGCTATATCTCCAGCATGTTCAGTAGAGCACAGAGTAGACACAGAAACAATGTATTTTGAAGGTGTGAGTATAATACATTCAAAGTTAGGATAACTGGGTTAATATCAAAGAAAATAATGTTGAATATTGATTATGTAACCACATGCATATATCCTTGGATTCAGTTTAATCATTTATAAAATGAGGCTATTAGACTATGTAGCCACCAAGATTCTTTTCAACTCTGATATCCCACGCTCCTATTAAATCTAGTGGCATAGTTAAACATGTAATATAAATACTTATAATGATTTGGGAATTTGTTCTCAAAATAGCATCTCCAGCTACATCTTCAATGGCTCTTGTAGATGTGAGTGCGTTGAGGCCAAATGCTACCTCTTCGAGTAAGTACAGCAAGGCTCTCTCCCTATGACACAAAAGACAACACTCTCACAAGTTTTATTACAGCCTCTATAATGTGGTTTGGGCAAAAGGCTGTATTTTTCATTCAGTGTTAATATTTTGGTTTTGAGTTACTCTGTGGTGACTATACACTAATATGACAATCCCTGTAATCTTAAAAGTAAGGGCTGGTGATTTGTTATTATATCGTACCTTTTATTTGTCAAGGGATTTTAAGGTAATATTAAAGTAATTTTCACAATACCTCCCAGTGATCTGAGTTGGTGACAAGAACATAAAAAGCAAATCATTGACAAGTTGGCATTAAACATAAACTACAGAGCTTTTGCTTAATATGCCAGCTCGTGTTTCTGCATAAGAAGCACATTTTCAATTTCAGATTTCCCTGAAGTCCCATAGATTAAAAATTCAGTGCATCAAAGCAAAGTTAAATTACAGCTTTTAAAAAAAGTTGGATTCCGAAAATAATTTTGTCTTTCAGTCAGCAATTCCACTGTGACTACCCAAGGCTTCAACTACTCCTGGACTTCCAGTGGGATAGATACCAAAAAATGTTAAGTATAACCATGGATCCCTTAGAGTCCTCCAGCCCTCATTCATTCATCCAACACAAACATTGAACAACTACAATGTGCTTTGTTCATAATCATGTTCACAAATATTTACAAAGCATCACCATGTTTAAAGCATTGTTGTAGGTGCTGGGAATACATTTGTGAACAAAACAGATCTGAGTTCCAAATTCTGGTGAAAAAGAGACAGACAAATGGCGATAAGTGATATGGAGAAAACAAAACAGTGAAGGGGGACGGTAAGAATCAAGGGTGTGGATGGTTTGCCATTTTTAATGGTGGCCTTTAAAGGTCATACTGAGGAAGGTGATATCTGAGCAAAGATGATAATCAATGAAGCTGAAAGAACAAACCGTGAGCATATCAGTGAAGGGGGACGGTAAGAATCAAGGGTGTGGATGGTTTGCCATTTTTAATGGTGGCCTTGAAAGGTCATACTGAGGAAGGTGATATCTGAGCAAAGATGATAATCAATGAAGCTGAAAGAACAAACCGTGAGCATATCGGGGAGAGAGAACAAACACACCAGAATATGCATATCTCCAATAATAATGCAAAGAGGGAGCCCAATGTGAGGTGCAGAAATGGTTTCATTGTTACTTTTAATCTGGCCAGCCAACAACAGGGTCTGCAGGTGCTGCTTTAGCAGGTATTGACAGGGTCCAAAGAGGAAATATACTGCCTCTTAGTGGTATAAGACCAAGACCGGGGTGGTGAGGAAGAAGCCAGGAAGGGGGCTGGAGCAGAGGAGGGAGCACACTGGCTGCCACAGGTGCAGAACTCAGAGTTTAACTCCATGCCTTTGGCCACAAGGAGTAAATGTGTATGTCTTACTGGAAAGCATTGAAGTCAAACGTTTAAAACCTTTCAACTCTTTTATACCTACTGGCTCAGTCATCTCACTGCAGGGAACTTGTCCTTAGGAAATAAAGACGGAAAAGGAACACGTATAATACTGCTTTTTTAGCATTATTTATTTTATCTCTTTGATGGACCTCAGGTTCACAGATTTGCATTAATCATAATCTTTAATTCATGACACACTTTCATCATTAGTTGGAGCATGACCCTCTACAATTTAACATGTTTCTTTTAATCAATATGCTAATAATATAGTAGACACCTGTGATCTCAGTGCCCAAATACTAGAACTGAAAAGCAGTATTCAGAAGGGAGAGCATAGAAAGAGATCCACAAATCAATGGAACTTAGATGTCAATCAAAAACACCATGGCAGATCTCTGTGAAAAGAAGGGACTGTTTAGCAAATGGGTCTAGAAATATTAATTATATATAAGAAAAAAGCATTAAAAGGCACCCTACATTACACAAAAATAAACTCCTTATAGTTTAAGATCTCTATGCCAAAAGCAAAACATTAAACATGTAATAAAACAAAACTCTATATCGAGTATATAAAGAATGCCTGTAAATCAATAACAAAAAAGACCAAAAAAACATGTAATAAAACAAAACTCTATATCGAGTATATAAAGAATGCCTGTAAATCAATAACAAGAAAGACCAAAAAAAAAATAGAAAATGAACAAAAATGCACATCCCAAAACATGATCTAGCTACATGAAACACAAGTAGCTAGAAACATCTAAAGATTGCTAGCCTTCCTAGTAATCAGGAAATATAACTGAAGACTAGCATCAGAAAATCGTTTTACACATAATCAATTGGCAAAATAACAAGTCTGGTATTACTGAGTGTTGTTTAGGATTTACCCAACATCCTACAACATTATCTCTTATGTGTTTCCAGTGAGGATATAAATTGATACCATCACTTTCTACCACTTCAGCATTATGTTTTAAAGCTGATATAGGAGACATGTACACAAATGTTGGGGGGTAACACTGTTCATACAGCAAAAACTGTAAAGAATCTAAATGGCCATAGACAGGAGAACAGATTAATAAATTGCAGTACACTCATATAATAAAATATTATACAGCAATTAAAAATGGGTGAACTATAGCTATATACAACAGCAAGAATGAATCTTAAAACATTGTGTTGAGTCAAAAAAGTAAATACTAGTTGACAATATGTGGCATGATATTTTTTATTTTTATTTTTTAAATAATTTTATTTATTGAATCAAAATCGATTATACATATTTTGGGGGTTGAACATTGAGATATGCTGATCAAATCAATATTACTAGCATATATATTGTTACAAATTGTAGTTATTCTTTATGCCCCTTGTCCAATCTCTCCCTTCCCCATTCCCTCCCCCTCCCCTCTCTAATTACCCTAGATTTCTTCTCTCTCTCTGAAAGAATAAAGGTTACTCTGTCAATTTGTTGCCTAGATGATCTGTCCAATGCTGAGAGGTGTGATCAGGTCCCCCAATATTATCATAGAGCAGATGCTTCTGTCACTCTGAAATGGGCTTTGTGGATAGAGACATCCTCTTCTTTTCTTTGTCTCTGCTGGTGACTCTCTTTGTGTCAATGCACTCCAATGATTGGTGGGCCATCTGCGTGGTGGTTGTGGCATCCAGCCACTTTCGTGGCAGCCATGGTTATTGTGGTGGCTGTGGTGGGCCACCCACGTGGAAGTGGTGTTTTTGGCATGCTCCTTTGTGCTGCCAGTGTGCCTGGCTGTGGGGTGTGTCTGGTCTCCTTTTCCATGCCTCTGGACCCTGGGCAGGCCTGAGGCACTGGTGCCGTGTGCCTGGTTGTGAGAGGAGGGTCCAGTCCCCTTCTCCATGCCTCAGGTCCCCAGGCTGGACCTGAAGTGCTGGTACAGCGTGCCTGGTTGTGGGAGGGCAGTCCAGTCCCCCTCTCTATGCCCTGGGTCCCTGGGCAGGCCCCAAGGAGCTGGCACGGCATGCCTGGCTGTGGGAGGAGGGTCCGGTCCCCCTCTCCATGCCTCGGGTCCCTGGGCATGCCCCAAGGCATTGGCATGGTGTGCCTGGTTGAGGGAAGGTGGTCCAGTCCCCTTCTCCATGCCCAGGTCCCCAGGCAGGCCCTGAGGCACTGGCACACTGTGCCTGTTTGTGGGAGGAGGATCCAGTCCCCTTCTCCATGCCTTGGGATCCCAGGCAGGCCCTGAGGCACTAGCACAGTGTGCATGGTTGTAGAAGGGTGGTCCGGTCCCATTCTCTATGCCCCATGTCCCAGGCAGGCCCTGAGATGCTGGCACAGTGTGCCTGGTTGTAGGAGGGTGGTCCGGTCCCCCTCTCCATGCTCTGGGTCCCCAGGTGGGCCCTGAGGCACTGGCATGGTGTGCCTGGTTGTGGGAGGGTGGCCCAGTCCCCCTCTCCATGCCCTGGGTCCTGGGGTGGGCCCCAAGGCACTAGCATGGTGTGCCCGGTTGAGGGAGGATGGTCTGATCCCCTTCTCCATGCCCTGGATCCCTGGGTAGGTCCTGAGGCGCTGGCACAGCATGCCTGGTTGTGGGAGGAGGGTCCAGTCCCTAGATCCATACCTCAGGTCCCTGGGCAGGCCCTGAGGTGCTGGCATGGTGTGCCTGTTTGTGAGAGAGAGGTCCGGTTCCCTTCTCCATGCCTCAGGTCCCCGGGTGGGCCCTGAGGTGCTGGTGCAGTGCACCTGGTTGTGGGACAGAGGTCCGGCCCCCTCTCCATGCTTCGGGTCCTTGGGTGGGCCCCAAGGCGGTGGCATGCTGTGCCTGGTTGTGGGAGGAGGGTCCGGTCCCCAGCTCCACATCTCAGGTCCCCAGGCAGGCCCCGAGGTGCTGGCATGGTGTGCCTGGTTGTGAGAGAGAGGTCCAGTCCTCTTCTCCATGTCTCAGGTCCCTGGGGCAGGCCCCAAGGCGCTGGCGCAGTTTGCCTGGAACTGGGTGTGGGGTCCAATCCCCAGCTCCAAGCCTCCAGTTCCCAGGCAGGCCCCAAGGTGCTGGTGGTGTGCCTGGGCCAGAACTAATTTTTTGTCCTTTGCTTACTTCTAACACTGGGGAACTTCCTGTGAGAACCAGTACTTGAGCTGTGTGATTGAGCTAAATTGCTGCTTTGCTGCTGTTTCCCTCGGGAAGGCTTTTTGTGCAGCTGAGGGTTTAAAGGTTGATCTTATAGGTACTTCCAGCTCTCCAGAGACCTGGGGGATCTGTGTTCTGTGGAAACTCCAATCTGGGTCTGAATTTTTTCATCAAACTGCACCCCATGCAATTCTGCATTCCTGACCATTCTCCTTTGAGTGGTCCTGCACTGATTGGAGGGCAGGTTGGCTGTCCTTGCTATGTCCCAGTGTTCCCCCGGTGGGCCCGTCTCCCCTGCCGCTTGTGCTCCAAACACTTCCCATGGGACAGGCACTAATGATGACTCACCAGCCTCTGTATGGCTCCTTTTTTCAGCTGTTCTGGCTCCTCGCTCCTGCGTGGGTCCACAGGAACCCTGTTAGTGGTCTTGCTGTCCTGGGGGCCGCCAAAGCCCTCTTCTCTCCTGCCACCTCCAAGTAACTCCATCTGAAGGGCACAGTTGCGGCTTCTGCTGGCTCCTGCTCCATGTGCTCATCGGCTGGAGCCCTAAAGCAGCCATGCCCCAAAATGCTCAGAGCAGCTTTTTCTTTCTCTCATCGTAGTTTCTCCTGCCTTCATGAACTCTGTAGGTCTCTCCTACTCTTTCCCTGAGCTCCAGGGGCCCCAGCTTACCTGATGTTACATTTTTATAGTTGTAAATTGGTTGATTTGTGGGAGAGAGTGACGCTGGGGACCGTCTATTCTGCCATCTTGACTGGAACTCCGCACGATATTTTTAAAATAAAATTTAAAAGCAAGTATAACACCACATGGCTTAAACATGATGTGATAAATAGAATG
>NW_007730852.1:53741-61174 GCF_000696425.1 Galeopterus variegatus | reverse complement strand
TGGCATGCTGTGCCTGGTTGTGGGAGGAGGGTCCGGTCCCCAGCTCCACATCTCAGGTCCCCAGGCAGGCCCCGAGGTGCTGGCATGGTGTGCCTGGTTGTGAGAGAGAGGTCCAGTCCTCTTCTCGATGTCTCAGGTCCCCGGGGCAGGCCCCAAGGCGCTGGCGCAGTTTGCCTGGAACTGGGTGTGGGGTCCAATCCCCAGCTCCAAGCCTCCAGTTCCCAGGCAGGCCCCAAGGTGCTGGTGGTGTGCCTGGGCCAGAACTAATTTTTTGTCCTTTGCTTACTTCTAACACTGGGGAACTTCCTGTGAGAACCAGTACTTGAGCTGTGTGATTGAGCTAAATTGCTGCTTTGCTGCTGTTTCCCTCGGGAAGGCTTTTTGTGCAGCTGAGGGTTTAAAGGTTGATCTTATAGGTACTTCCAGCTCTCCAGAGACCTGGGGGATCTGTGTTCTGTGGAAACTCCAATCTGGGTCTGAATTTTTTCATCAAACTGCACCCCATGCAATTCTGCATTCCTGACCATTCTCCTTTGAGTGGTCCTGCACTGATTGGAGGGCAGGTTGGCTGTCCTTGCTATGTCCCAGTGTTCCCCCGGTGGGCCCGTCTCCCCTGCCGCTTGTGCTCCAAACACTTCCCATGGGACAGGCACTAATGATGACTCACCAGCCTCTGTATGGCTCCTTTTTTCAGCTGTTCTGGCTCCTCGCTCCTGCGTGGGTCCACAGGAACCCTGTTAGTGGTCTTGCTGTCCTGGGGGCCGCCAAAGCCCTCTTCTCTCCTGCCACCTCCAAGTAACTCCATCTGAAGGGCACAGTTGCGGCTTCTGCTGGCTCCTGCTCCATGTGCTCATCGGCTGGAGCCCTAAAGCAGCCATGCCCCAAAATGCTCAGAGCAGCTTTTTCTTTCTCTCATCGTAGTTTCTCCTGCCTTCATGAACTCTGTAGGTCTCTCCTACTCTTTCCCTGAGCTCCAGGGGCCCCAGCTTACCTGATGTTACATTTTTATAGTTGTAAATTGGTTGATTTGTGGGAGAGAGTGACGCTGGGGACCGTCTATTCCGCCATCTTGACTGGAACTCCGCACGATATTTTTTGTTGATTTGTGGGAGAGAGTGACGCTGGGGACCGTCTATTCTGCCATCTTGACTGGAACTCCGCACGATATTTTTAAAATAAAATTTAAAAGCAAGTATAACACCACATGGCTTAAACATGATGTGATAAATAGAATGTGATAAATAATTTTAAACCATGTTAGTAAATAATAAACACAATAATCAGGATAGCATTTGCTTTAATGGAGATATGTTCTGGGGACAGAACAGGAAGAAGACATTATACTGTGATTTATAATAACCAAAATTTGTGTGCACGAGTAGGAGTAAAGGGGTGCTAAGGGAAAATATATCTAATAATAAGAGAATGTGAAATAGGATGAGATAATAACTCAATAAAATATTAT
Organism: Galeopterus variegatus; assembly: GCF_000696425.1. Lineage (NCBI taxonomy): Eukaryota > Metazoa > Chordata > Mammalia > Dermoptera > Cynocephalidae > Galeopterus > Galeopterus variegatus. Next base: position 59,709 of record NW_007730852.1, on the reverse strand, counting down.
GGAGCCAGTCAAAATAATAGCCATTATGTATTAAGCCATCCAATACATCTTATCATATAGACGAAAGTATGGGCTGGGAAGTTTTTACCAGTCAGATATAAATTGAGAATAAAAACATTAGTCAGACTGAGGCTGAAGTTCATACTTAATAGACTTACATTTATGTTATACGATGTTTACATAAAATTGAGTTGTTTGTTATAAACTATGCTGAAACTCCTCAGTTTACCTACACTAGCCATCTGTCATCTTTTATTCTTAAGACTGTACTACAATTCCACAAGATCTTTTTTTGTTTACCTGTATCCCCAGTGTCTAAGATTATGTCTGTCATATCTTAGAGCTCATTAAATATTGTTGAATAAACAAACTAGTACTTGTTGATTATAGGGTAGAAATTATGTAGCAAAGGAGATAAAAGTGTATTGTATAATGTTATAGAAAAAAGTCAAATTCTAAGTTAAATGTATACAATGATTATTTATAAATTAACTCATATTTTAATTCTTAATATAACACATCAGTTCCCCTTTGTTTATTGAAATCATACTAGAATGTAAGACACACAAGAATGGCGACCTAAACCTTTTCCTCTCTTCCTCACTGCAGCATTCTCAGGTCTGTAACAGAGACAGGCATACAGTCTGTCCTCAGCAGATATTTGTTGAATGATTGAAAGAATGAATACACATAAGCAAGGACAAGGAATACACACATACACACACACAGTGAAAAGAAAATGATCAGCTTACTTGGAATTTAGAAATTTTTATGTGTTTGCCTCATTTGAATTATTATAATATTATGCCAAAAATAAAAAAAGAAGAAGAAAGCAATCCTGGTGGTCCTCTGCCTCAGTATGAAGCATAGAGGTCACCCAAGGGACTTGCTGCCCCAGGAACTGGGAAATTGAAAGGGTCTTGAAAGTCTTGCTCTATAATTTACACAAGGTCTATTCTTGGTCTTTTTAATAGATTTCGTAATGAAATGAAGTATTGTAATCCTTCACATTTTCTGTCCTTCCCCATCTGAAAACTTCATTTGTCCTTTGACATCTCTATCATTCTTCCATAAAAATAGCCTAAGAAACTGTGAAATCTAGGGACTCTAAAGCCCAACAAATGATTTTTCCCTGGCAGTGTAGATCTGCATTCTTACTTATGCAAGAATAAGAAGAGCTTGTTAACTAGCTGCCATTTTTTATCCAAAAACATAGAGAAAAAAATCCCCTGCAGTAAGCTGCTCTATTTATAATCGTTCACAAAAACACATTAGGGTTCAACAAGTTCATATTGATTGCTAACTCCCAAACTGTTTTTGAAACATGTTTCTACACGTTGGATTGGACTGTAATATGACATCCAATATTGGATGAGGCACTTGGCAAGATTCATGACAGGCATTGGTAATGGGATTTCTTTTCTCCCAGTATGTTTATTTCAATAGATTTATGAAATGTTCAGAGGCAGAAAAAGAATGATAATGAATGGATTTCTGGTGAAACAAACCCATTCTCAGTGGCGCTAGGGCCCTTGCTTCAGAGGCAGAAAAAGAATGATAATGAATGGATTTCTGGTGAAACAAACCCATTCTCAGTGACGCTAGGGCCCTTGCAATTATTTGTGAACGTGTTCCATGGGATATTTGGCTTGTGCATGCATTTTGTGTAGCTCATATATATTTGCATGTCACTACAAGGTTCTGAGTACATTGTATTTACTACATTTATGAGAATATGTTTTCATATGTTCTTTTGTTGTCATTTTGTTTATCAACTTGAAGAGGTCTAGGCTGAGACTCAAAAATACTGAGATCCAATTCTAGTTCAGCCTCCAAGTTTCCTGCAATCTGGAACAGAAATGTATATTTTACTTTTTTACATTTTAAATATATATTTTACTTTAACCATCTATGAAATGGAGGTACTCAAGCTGACCATCTAAATACCCAAAATGTGTAAGATTAATAACATCCTGAAACACATTTTCATCCTGACATTCAGGTGATCAGGCCGTGGAGCAGAAAATTGAATCTTAATTACTTTTTTTTTCTGGTTTCCCTTGCCATCTATCTGGTCCAGTGGAGCCTAAAATGACATTGAAACCAGTCAGTCTATCTAAGTTAGACAACCAGAAAAATGAGGTAGGTCTCCATGGGCCCCTATGCCTCCAACTCACCCCATTTCCAAAATCAATGAGCGCAAGCTCACCACCAATACACACACACACACAACACCTGGGCCTCAGAGTGCCTCTAACTGGCCGCACAACGGGACTTTATTCCATTTTTTGACAATGCATTCCTTTTTCAAAATTTATGCTTCCTTTTTAAATATTACATATGCATTTATTATCCTGCTCCTGGTCCTGGCTGGTTCTTCTCAGGCTCTTGGTAGCTGTGATTAATAATTTCATAGCAACCCCTTATACTTTCCATAGGCAGAAGGAGATTGAGAGGCTAGAGTTGAGGGATTGAGAGTCAAGGGCAGGAATATAGCAGTGCCAGGACCTACAGCAATGCTGGGCCCTACTTCTATTTTAGGCTGCATGATAATCCCTGCAGTCCTTCTGCTCCCTGTTGGCTGGATGCTAATTCTCTAAACTCATCATTTTTATCCTCAGATTCTGTATTTTCTGTTTTAGTCCGTTTTGTGTCGCTATAACACAAACACCGGAGACTGGGTAATTTATAAAGGAAAGAGGTTTATTTGGCTTACTGTTCTGGGACAGCTGCATCTGGCATGGGCCTCGGGCTGCTTCTACTCATGCCCAAAAGTGGCAGGCAGCCGGCGGGTACAAGCAGATCACATGGCGACAGGAAGCAAGAGAGAGAGACAAGGTGCCAGGGTCTTCTTAAACAACAAGCTCTCGCAGGAACTAACAGAGCAAGAACTCACTCATTAATCCCCCCTCCCCCAGGGAGAGCATTAATCCATTCATGAGGGATCCACCCCTATGACTCAATCAGTTTCCACACTGCCACATTGGAGATCAAATTTCCATGAGTTTTGGAGGGGACAACACATCCAAACTCCATCATTCTGCCCCTGGCCCCGCAAAACTCATATCACTCTCACATACAAAATACAGTCATTCTATCCCAACAGTCCCAAAAGTCTTAGCTTGCTCCTGCACCAGCTTAAAAGTCCAAAGCCCAAAGTCTCCTCTGAGACCAAAAGCAAAAGTCCTTCCAGCTGTGAACCTGAAAAACAAAACCAAATTTATCTACTGCCAAATTCAATGGTGGAACAGACATTGGGTATACATTCCCATTCCAAAAGGGAGGAATAGGCCAGAAGAAAGGAAAAACAGGCCCCAAACAAGTCCAGAACCCAGCAGGGCAGACATTATGTCTTAAAGCTCCAAAATAATCTTCTTTGACTCTAAGTCCTGCATCCTGGACACAATTGGGCACCTGGGCCCCCAAAGCATCAGGCAGCCTTGTTCCCACAGCTCTGCCAGGCACAGCCCAGTGGGCCACGCTGGTGCCTGTGGCTTTTCCAGGCCAGCGTTCTACTCTGGTAGCTCCATAAGTCTGGGGTCTCCATGGTGGTCCTGCTGTCTTGGTTCTACTAGACATTTCCCTGGTGGGGGCTGCCTGTGGGGGATTCAACCCCACTTTCCTGCTCGGCATTGCTCTAGTAGATGGCCTCAGTACTGGCTCTGTCCCTGTGGGAGGTCTCTGCCTGGACCCCCAGTCTTTTCCATACATCCTCTGAAATCTGGGTAGAGGATGCCAGGCCTCCACTGCTCTCACATCCTGCTGGCCTGCAGACTTAACACAACGTGGACGCCACCAAAGTTCTGGGCCTCTACTCTCCAGGGCTGCTGCACAAACCATACTTTGGGCCACTCCAGCCAGAACAGCTGGAATGCAGGGAGCAGGTTCCCGAGGGCAGCTGCACTCCAGGTCTGTCCTCTGGGACAACTCAGTCCTTCTAGGCCTCAGGGCCTGTGATGGGTGGGGCACCCTTCCAGACTTCTGAAATGCCTGCATGGCTTTCTTCTCATTGTCTCTGCTATTAGCATCTGGCTGCCTCACCACCAAGATAATGTCTTTAGAAACCAATTTATCTCCTTCACCCTTGAATTGTTCTCCGGCTCTCCACTTCTTTACTGCATGGCCAGGCTGCAAAGTTTCCAAGTCTTTATGCTCTGCTTCCCTTTTAAGTTCTGGCTTTACATCATGATTTTGCCACCATAACTCAGAGTAGGCTCTTAAAAGTAACCATGCAGCTTCCTTAATGCTTTGCTGCTTAGAATTTTTTTGGCCAAATGCTCTGGTTCACAGCTCTTAACTTCCAACTTCCACAAAGTCCAAGGGCATGAACACAATGCAGCCAGGTTCCTTGCTATGGTAGAGCAAGGGTGATCTTTTGTCCAATTCCCAATAAATTCATCATTTCTATCTGAGACCCCATCATCTGCATGGCATTTACTGTATACATTTCTATCAGCATTCTGCTCACCACCACCATTTAACCAGTCTCTAAAATGTTCCAAACATTCTCTCATCTTTTTATCTTCTTCTAAGTCCTCCAAACTCCTCCAACCTTTTCTCATTACCCAGTTCCAAAGCTTCATCCACATTTTCAGGTATCTGTATTGCAACCCCTCACCCCTCGGTACCAATTTTCTGTATTAGTCTGTTTTGTGTTGCTATAACAGAAATACCTGAGACTGGGTAATTTATAAAAAAGAGAGGTTTATTTGGCTTACGATTCTGGGACAGCTGCATCTGGTGTGGGCCTCCAGCTGCTTCTACTCATGGCAGAAAGAGGCAGGCTGCCGCCAGGTACAAGCAGATCACATGGCAAGACAAAGCAAGAGAGAGAGAGAAGGTGCCCGGGTCTTTTTAAGCAATGAGCTCTCGCGGGAACTAATAGAGTGAGAACTCACTCACTACCCCTCCTCCCCCAGGGAGAGCATTGATCCATTCATGAGGGGTCTGCCCCCATGACTCAATCAGTTTCCAGCACTGCCACACTGGACATCAAATTTCCACATGAGTTTTGGAGGGGACAGCACATCCACATTCCATCAGATCCTAAAATCTCATATGTCTTTGCTCACATCTCATTCTATTTCCCTCATCTCTAAAACACCATTCTGTCACTTAGCTCCTATCAGGTTAGTTTCAAATTAAAGATTTATTTCTCTGATTTTAAATTCTATCTTCTGTTAAAATACCCATTTCTGGAGCCTTCATGGATTTCTTCACGGCTAGGGCACAAGCCCTGCACTTACAAAGCTGTGTCATCTTCTTTTTGTCATTGGGAAGGGCCCCAACCGTGGATGAGGTGGTCATGGCAAGTGTGGGCATAGTAGCTTGCACCAGAGTATGCATCACCAGAGTGGCAGGGGTGATGCTGGCCCCATACATCCTCACTCTGAAGAAGAAGGTGGGACAAAAGACCAAGATCACCAAGAGCCCCGTATTCAGGCCCTGCATCTCTGGATATTGTTGGCCACCTATGCTGTTGTTCTAGAACAAAATCAAGGACAGAAGAACTCAGAATGCTTTCAGGAAGATTGGATAACCAAAAAATGATTTGTAGTCTAATTTTATCAGGCATTACTTTGAGGAGTCTTTGAGTAGTCATCAGAAATCTACTCTATATGTAAACATGATGCCAGAATTCCAGAAAAGTCCAGTTCATGTCAAGAACTTTAAAAGGGTAACAGAAATTATCTGTGGTTTTATCAAAGAAGGAGTTGCCAAACTTCAGATAATAATGGACTTTGATATGACACTAAATAGATTTTCCTACAAAGGGAAAAGATGTCTAATGTGTCATAATGTCATTGACAACTATAAACTGGTCTGAGATGAATGACGAGAGAGTTACTACAACTAAAGAAGAAATACTATGCTATTGAAGTTGATCCTGTTCTTACTGTAGAAAAGAAATGCCTTTTTATGGTAGAATGGTATGCTAACTTATATAGTTTCTTTGTTGAACAAACTT
>NW_007730852.1:49172-53731 GCF_000696425.1 Galeopterus variegatus | reverse complement strand
CTACTGCCAAATTCAATGGTGGAACAGACATTGGGTATACATTCCCATTCCAAAAGGGAGGAATAGGCCAGAAGAAAGGAAAAACAGGCCCCAAACAAGTCCAGAACCCAGCAGGGCAGACATTATGTCTTAAAGCTCCAAAATAATCTTCTTTGACTCTAAGTCCTGCATCCTGGACACAATTGGGCACCTGGGCCCCCAAAGCATCAGGCAGCCTTGTTCCCACAGCTCTGCCAGGCACAGCCCAGTGGGCCACGCTGGTGCCTGTGGCTTTTCCAGGCCAGCGTTCTACTCTGGTAGCTCCATAAGTCTGGGGTCTCCATGGTGGTCCTGCTGTCTTGGTTCTACTAGACATTTCCCTGGTGGGGGCTGCCTGTGGGGGATTCAACCCCACTTTCCTGCTCGGCATTGCTCTAGTAGATGGCCTCAGTACTGGCTCTGTCCCTGTGGGAGGTCTCTGCCTGGACCCCCAGTCTTTTCCATACATCCTCTGAAATCTGGGTAGAGGATGCCAGGCCTCCACTGCTCTCACATCCTGCTGGCCTGCAGACTTAACACAACGTGGACGCCACCAAAGTTCTGGGCCTCTACTCTCCAGGGCTGCTGCACAAACCATACTTTGGGCCACTCCAGCCAGAACAGCTGGAATGCAGGGAGCAGGTTCCCGAGGGCAGCTGCACTCCAGGTCTGTCCTCTGGGACAACTCAGTCCTTCTAGGCCTCAGGGCCTGTGATGGGTGGGGCACCCTTCCAGACTTCTGAAATGCCTGCATGGCTTTCTTCTCATTGTCTCTGCTATTAGCATCTGGCTGCCTCACCACCAAGATAATGTCTTTAGAAACCAATTTATCTCCTTCACCCTTGAATTGTTCTCCGGCTCTCCACTTCTTTACTGCATGGCCAGGCTGCAAAGTTTCCAAGTCTTTATGCTCTGCTTCCCTTTTAAGTTCTGGCTTTACATCATGATTTTGCCACCATAACTCAGAGTAGGCTCTTAAAAGTAACCATGCAGCTTCCTTAATGCTTTGCTGCTTAGAATTTTTTTGGCCAAATGCTCTGGTTCACAGCTCTTAACTTCCAACTTCCACAAAGTCCAAGGGCATGAACACAATGCAGCCAGGTTCCTTGCTATGGTAGAGCAAGGGTGATCTTTTGTCCAATTCCCAATAAATTCATCATTTCTATCTGAGACCCCATCATCTGCATGGCATTTACTGTATACATTTCTATCAGCATTCTGCTCACCACCACCATTTAACCAGTCTCTAAAATGTTCCAAACATTCTCTCATCTTTTTATCTTCTTCTAAGTCCTCCAAACTCCTCCAACCTTTTCTCATTACCCAGTTCCAAAGCTTCATCCACATTTTCAGGTATCTGTATTGCAACCCCTCACCCCTCGGTACCAATTTTCTGTATTAGTCTGTTTTGTGTTGCTATAACAGAAATACCTGAGACTGGGTAATTTATAAAAAAGAGAGGTTTATTTGGCTTACGATTCTGGGACAGCTGCATCTGGTGTGGGCCTCCAGCTGCTTCTACTCATGGCAGAAAGAGGCAGGCTGCCGCCAGGTACAAGCAGATCACATGGCAAGACAAAGCAAGAGAGAGAGAGAAGGTGCCCGGGTCTTTTTAAGCAATGCAGGCATTACTTTGAGGAGTCTTTGAGTAGTCATCAGAAATCTACTCTATATGTAAACATGATGCCAGAATTCCAGAAAAGTCCAGTTCATGTCAAGAACTTTAAAAGGGTAACAGAAATTATCTGTGGTTTTATCAAAGAAGGAGTTGCCAAACTTCAGATAATAATGGACTTTGATATGACACTAAATAGATTTTCCTACAAAGGGAAAAGATGTCTAATGTGTCATAATGTCATTGACAACTATAAACTGGTCTGAGATGAATGACGAGAGAGTTACTACAACTAAAGAAGAAATACTATGCTATTGAAGTTGATCCTGTTCTTACTGTAGAAAAGAAATGCCTTTTTATGGTAGAATGGTATGCTAACTTATATAGTTTCTTTGTTGAACAAACTTTACCAAAAGATAAATATAAAGAAAACATGGGAGAATCTGACATTATGGTCAAGGAAGGATATAAGAATTTACTTGATAAGCTCCAACAACACAAGATCCCTGTGTTCACATTTTCAGTTGTTGTTGGTACTAACTAGATAACCAGAGGAAGTTATCTGTCAAGCTGATGTTTATCCTCCAAATGTCAAAGTAGTGTTCATTCTTGGGTTTTAATGAAAATGGGTGCTCAGAGGATATAAAGGGAAATTAACTCATGTATTTACCAAACACGATTGTGCCTTGAAGAGCACAAAATATTTCAGTCAACTAAAAGACAATAGTAATATAATTCTGCAAAGAGACTCCCAAGGAGACTTAAGAATGGCAGATGGAGTACCCAAATTTTCATATACTGAAAATTAGATATCTAAATGAGCTTTCAGAAAAGTATTGTTTTAGCGAAAGATGAATCATTGGAGGTAGCCAGCTCTGTCTTACAGAGGATTCTACAAACAAGCATTATTTAGGAAGACCTTTCTGCTGTGGGAGCAATTGATACAAGAACTGTTCATCTCTTCATCTTGCTGAAAGACTCTTATTTAAAATATATTTTCGGTCTCGAGGGGTTTTTTTTGTTTGTTTGTTTTTTTAACCTTTCTCACCACACTCCCCACCATATTTTTTAACAGAAACTGTTCATCTCTTCATCTTGCTGAAAGACTCTTATTTAAAATATATTTTCGGTCTCGAGGGTTTTTTTTGTTTGTTTGTTTTTTTAACCTTTCTCACCACACTCCCCACCATATTTTTTAACAGAAAAAAAAAAAAACTCTTAAAGTTTATAGAAGCCTAAAAAAAGGTTTTATGAAATGGTCAAATAATTTGCAGAATTTTAAGCATTGCCATTTTTGTAATTTGTAGTTGTGCTGATGGTATCATCATCTCATGAAATTATGTTATGTTTGGTATCTGCACATTAAAAATCACTACAAAATGTTCTTTATTGATTCACTGATAACAAACATGAAACAGATCTTTTGTTTTTTGAAATACCCATTTCCCTTAAGGTACAACACTTGTTCAACCATTTCTACCTTAGCATAAATTAATTTATCCCATCCTTTCTTACAAACATACTTTGAAGAGATACAAAATAAAGACATCAAGCTCTGTAAGTAGGAAGTTCAAGGAGACACCATATTGAGCAAAAATATATAAGGTTATCCAGAAAAAACTGTCTTCTTCATAATTTTACCTAAATCCAGGTCTGATCCCAATCACTTCTTAATTACTTGTTGCTCTTTGTCAATCAAGTTCCTGGCTAATGACTTGACCATTAAAATTGGGCATTAAAAAATGCTCAGTTCATCATCATCTATAGACCTTGGTAACCTGTTCAGATCAAAAAATTAGTCAAAATCACATGTGCAGGGGCAGTGAAGACAAGAACATCTCCCTGACTTAGTGAGAATCAAAATAGTTGTCTACAAAACCATTCTTACCTCTGGGGTGACCCCAAATGAAAGTAGCTATGACAGAGTGCCCTGTGAGCACTCCCTAGAAAGCATTGACTCACACCTGTCGGCAGGATCTGACCACATGCCTTTGCTGCAGCTGCTATTGATATCTAAAGAGAAACCAAGAAAGGGGAGCGCTAAGGGAGATTTTTTAATAATATTTGTTTTGTTTTATTTTGGCTTTGCTCATTTGTTTTGGTCTTGACACACAAGAAAGCACTTAACTGGGAAAATCATGTATGCTAATATTTTAAATAAATGGGTGTAATACCTTACTCCTGATTGCAACCATGTACTGCTGTCATTATTTTACTTTATATCACATTGCAGTCCTTTTATCAAATACAGATATGTGGGGCCTTCCAAGAAGTAGATCTTTCTTGCCAGAGATGGGACAATAAGCAAAATAAGTTAATAGATCTATTTCAAAAGCCCTGAGCTGCCTGAGTTTGCCGTCATCCCCTCAAGGAAAGGTTTGCCTTTGAATGCCTCAAAAGGACTCACTCAGCAGCTAAGGAGGCCTGTGATCACACGGGTCTGGTGATTCGCTGCTGACACAGTTCACTCTTCACAGCTGAGCAAGAATATCAGCTGACCCACAAGTACAAGTTATTTTCTTTCCTCATTCATGTTCTATCAAGGTCTTCAAAGTCCTATTGGCACCTTTTATTGATTAATAGCTGCCATCACACTCCTGGGCTTTCATTCTCTCCCATTCTTTTTGCTTATCTATGGAATGGGCATGAGGACAGTGAGACGTACTCTCTGTGGCTAGGGGAACCTCTCCTGGTGCTTTCCTTCCAGTCTCTTTCCTGCTTGCTTCTAAGTGGCTATGATTAAAACCTAGACCAGAAGCATCCCTTTAACTCCCACTTTATTCGGGGACATTCTGATGTATGCTGCAGAATAGTTCAATGATCTTGCTTCAAGTCTTCATGAATATCTTTTTTGTTGGGGCTGGCCCAGTGGCACACTGCTACAGTGCGCCGCTTGGGAGCGCGGCGGCGCTCCCGCCGAGGGTTC
>NW_007730852.1:35634-46713 GCF_000696425.1 Galeopterus variegatus | reverse complement strand
TGATTTTCCTTGTAATCATCATTACTTTTTCATTTTCATGCATCTTTAAACTGCTTGGGCTGAGCTGGGCCTAGATGCTCAAGTGTGAAATTGAGTGAGAAAGGTAATTTTTTAAGAGCGTTGAAGCTGCTTTTCACCAGAGTGGGCTTTTACTGCCCTTTTTCTTTTTCCCCAAGGAGAAAAGAAAGTAAGCATTGGGTTACCCCTTTCTCGTCGTAGTGAAATATTTTCCCAAACTCTTCTACACTCAGCAGTCTTAAGTGGCATGAATGATCACACCTCACTTTTCTGACTTGCTCTTCTGGCTCGGTCTGGATTAGGCCATGACAAAAGGAGACCTCATAACACATAGCGCTGGTCTGCCACGTGTCTTACTACTACCACTGAGGGTGACACTGGCCGTCATACAGTATGCTTTCCTACTTTTCATAGAGTGTCCTTGAATTCTCCATAACCACATGCAGGGAGTGTTTCATGGTGAATAAAACACTAAGTCAGTAGTTAGAAATTCTGGGTTCTTACCCAAGGACTGCATCTTGGCCACCATATGACCTTGAGAAATTCATAATTTCTCTGAAAAAAAAAACGTGCAAGTTTCTTAGAACTGTATCCACCTTTTGGAATATGTTAAGTCTCCATTAAAGCATCCATAAACCAGGTAATAGGGATTAGGGATCTTTATATTAAAATGAGCAAATGGGAATCTGGAAATCTGAATTGATTTTTTTTAATCATTCTGTATTCAAATGACTGTGTTATATAGAGATGAGAAACCCTCTCTCCCTCTCTCTCTCAATTAACATGCTATGGATTGCCAGGGCACAGAGGTGTTTGAGTTACGGACATAAAGATACTCACAGATATATTTTCGTTTCCTAATATCAAGATAGCTGGAGCATTTGTATAGCTAAATGCCACACTAACCTGGATGGTGGATGCATTTCAGACAAAGAGATGAGCTGTGCTTACATAAAATAGTGCTTTGTACAAAGATGACTTTAAGAATGTTCCCTGATGTAAACAAAAGGGATTCTAACATTATCCACCCAATACCAACCAACTCAGGGATTCAGAAGAGCTTTAAATCTGCCTCTACCATGTTTACAGTACACAAGGAGGGTGTGGGTAAAGGTTGGGAGTAGGGTTGGCAAAGGGGCTACTTGAAAAGCTATGGTCTCAAGACCTGGAATTTTAAGATTTTTGTCTCTGGAGGAATGTTTTTGTTTTTTTGTTGGTGGTGGTGGTTTTTTCCCTCTATTTTCTCTCTCTCTCTCTCTTTTTAATTGATTATATATATTCATGGGGCAAGAGCTGACCATCAACACCTGTGCCCAAGATGTGGTGAGCAAATCAATGCTCTCAGCATGGCCCCCGCCTCAAACTGCAATTATTCCCCATGTCTCCCACCCGATCTCTTCCCTAGGCCCCTCCCCCTCCCCCACCCCACCCCAGCAACCCTAGGTATGTTCTCTCCCTCTGCAAGTTTATCATACCTCTACAATCTTTCTTTCCTTCCTTCTTTATCTTTTAGCTTCCACTTATGAGTGAGGACATGCAGTATTTTTCCCTCTGTGTCTGGCTTATTTCACTTAACATAATTTTCTCCAAGCTCATCCATGTTGCTGCAGATGGCAGAATTGCATGCTTTTTTGTGGCTGAGTAGTATTGCATAGTGTATATATACCACATTTTCCTTATTCTGGATGAATATTTTTACCCACGTAAGAGATATACTTCTATTACGAGGCAGTTGGCATGGAGAGTATCAGTTCTGGTTAAGACTTGAATTGCTTGTCTGGTCCTCTTGAGCAAATTGTTTAAAACCTCTGAGCCTCAGTGACAATAGTATCTAATTTCCAGGTACAAAATAAATAATGTTATGATAAAAATGCTTTGGAAACTATAAAATACCATGTAAATATTAATTAGTAGCATGATCATGTTGTTCAAATGGCTGATAGGACTAAGAAGCACAGGGTTAAGCCAGCAAAAATTCTGAGAGAACTAGGAATGCGAGTCTCTTTCTCAACAATCTGTCTCCTCCTTTAAAAATGTGTGTGTGTGTGTGTGTGTGTGTATTATTCCCTCATGTTCCTGGCATTGAAAGACCAATGTTTCATTCCTAGCATGGAGAGACCCCCACCTTTCAAGCCACCACCACCTCCTATCAAGTACACTTGCATTCAAGAGCCCATTGGAAGTGATCTGCCTTGCCATGAGATGGAGACACTCTAGTCCTTTGAGACTGCCATACAGCAGAACTCTGCTGGAATCATATTGAGAAAGTAGATACTGTGCTTTGTAAATTGGCCTTCCAGCCAAGCCTCTGCTATAGCTGAAATAGATGTCGGAAGTGAATGACCTGCCTTCTCTCCCTCTTTCATCAGCATGTGCCTGAAATTTAAACAAGAGTGAGAGCATATGTCTTGCTCACACCCAATGCGATCTGTAGAGATTTTCTTGCTTATGTAAGAGGTGCACATTAAGCTACTGTCGTTAAGAAATACAGTGTTTTCATTTTTCATTTTAATTCTCAAGCATATGTCCATACCAGATCCTCTTCTTTTGGACATCTGCCAACATTCTCAACTATTTTCCAAAATTATGAAAATCTCTGAGCTTTATTGCATTCCCTAAGAAAATTATAAGAAGAAAATATGAAAGTTCTAGCAAGAGTTCCAAATAATGATGAAATACAGCTAGTTGTCATATTGAAATTCTGCTGTTTATTTTCTTGGAAGGAAAACAGAATACCTTGCACAGGAATCACATTTCTAATCCTCCTTCATCCTTCCTCCCATTATGTTCAGCCCAGGCTCCTGCCACATGAATCAGGAGGAACAGGGATCAAAAAGTAACTAGCCAATAACCAAGTAGCCTAGTAGATATAAGACTTTACTGGCTTCTAAAATTATATTAGCTAAGAGGGATTTCATTCTCAGCTTTGCATGTGTGTGTGCATATATGTATGCATGCACATGTGTACCAAACTATTATATAAGCAAATAGGCAGCCTAACCCAATCTAACCCATCCAATTCTCATTATTCCCTTCTTCGTCTTTCTTGATCATCCACCTACCTGTTCTGATCTGTCTTGAAACAGATAAAAAGCCTCACATCAGACTAGCACTGATGAATTAACCCTGCTCCATCCAATCTTTTACAAAACAGTTCAAGCAGAATGTATAAGTGATGGAGAAGAAACCTTGTCAGCCAGGCATACTCTGTATTCAGCAACAGGTTTTGAGTGAATAAATTACTGACCCCCTTTGTCCCCTTCAATCTCCCCTCACTCCTTGTCCCAGGAGGAAAAAAACAGATGTTGTTGACAGATAAAACAATAGGCAAATCCTGTGTGGATCTTAGTCCCAAAAGGAATGAACTAAAGGTTCATTTGCAGTGTATTTATCTCTGACAGTACATGAGAATAACTTGGAAAGTTTGTCTTTTTTAAATTTGATGCCCAGCCCACTTCCGAGTAATTAAATCAAAATCTCCAAGCAGTGAGGCACAGGCATCAGCACTGTCCAGATGATTCACGTGTTCAGTTGAACTTGAAAACTGCTAAACCAGTGCTAGTCCCTTCTCATTGATCAATATCTTCATTAAGTGCTTAACTCTTGGGCCAACCTCCAAGATGACTCCCAATGATTCTTGCCTCCTGCTATTCACACCCTTATATAGTTCCCTCCAACACTGAATACAGCTGACTTATATAACCCAGGATCAAGGCATTTGTGCTCAGGGTCATGCAATTGCACAGTCTTGAGAGTGAGTGCCAGTCTCATCCCTGGTATCATCAATAAGATACTGCAGAAATGAGCAGAGTGTGACCTCCAAGGCCAGGTCATAAAATACATTATAGCTTCTGCCTTGACCTCTCTTTTGTCACTGGCTCTGGGGGAAGCCCATTCCCATTCTGTGAGGAACGGAACCGTATTGAAAAGTCTACCTGTGAAGGGACTGAGGCCTCCTGCTAACAACAAGCATCAACTTGCCAGTCATGGAAGGGAGCCATCTAGGAAGCAGATTCTCCAGCCTCAGTCAAGCCTTTAGATAATTGCAATCTCAGCTGATCTTTTGACTGGGACATCATGAAAGCCAGAACCACCCAGCTAAGCCTCTTCTGAATTTCTGCCCCACAGATTCTATGAGAAAATAAATGCTTATTGTTTAATACCACTAAGTTTGGGCATAATTTGTTATATAGCAACAGATAACTAATACAGCTCAATAAATGGAAAAATAAACTGTTTGCCTGCCTTAATTATCCTTAATTTCTCATGAGTTCTCAAAAAAAAAAAAAAAGACTAGCTTCATATATATATGTCTGTCACTTTATGTAGATAGTTATTTTTATTTAATACAACTTAATCATCAGTAATTTGTGTAAAAGGCATCATGGTTTTATTTTACGGTCTCATTAGGTGAAATAAATACAGGTAGAGGTATAGGGGTAAAAGGTGGCAGACTTAGGATTGTTTAGATTGTTTCAGTAAAGGGAGAGACAGTTTTACAGTTCAACATAAATCTATGTAATTTTTCAATCTATTGCATGACAGGTGTCTTAACAGTTTTTTTATATTAACTATTCTTTGAAGTACTTTCCTTTAGTATTGGAAATAAGTTCTGGTCAGCATTTGCAAATGCTACCCCTTGAATAGAGTGAGCAGTTGCTTATCTGTGGAAGAAATGCCCAGTGAGTAGTTCAGAGGAACTTTTCATAAACCTGCAAAATAGAGGGACTTTAGAGGCTGTGAGCTTGACCTCCTTCGTTTGACTAAAATGGAAGTTTCATTTGCACCTTAAATTGTGTGCCAGTAAATTCATATAGACCTTGTCTCAAAGCAGCAACTCCTCTCTCTGTAAGTGCATTTAGTTTAGCCCCACAGGAGAAGTAACAACACTAGACTCTAATCCCTGAGGTTTCTGCATGTCTTCATCATCACTTTCATTTTCAGCAAGATGAAGCCATGCATAAGCATTTTTATCACTATCCCCAAAGTGCTGTGTTAGACAACATTGTTATTAAGAATTTTTCATTTCCTCACCCACCTATGTCATGAGCACACCTTGACTTTGGGTTTGTTCTTATGACTTGTTTTGGGCAATGGAATATCACAGGCCTGACTAACCCAAGGCTTGAAAAGTGTTTGTGTGATTGGACTCACTCTCTTGTTCTCTGCCATTGCCATGAGAAGAACATTTTCAGGCCAGCCTACTGGTGCCAAAAAGAGGAGAGACTTATGGGGCAGAACTCAACCCAGGCCCAGTCTAGATCAGGCAACCCCCAGCCTGCCTCAACAGGTACATAGTTAAAAATTGTTGTATGCCATGACATTGCATGATTGTTACACAGCACAATTGTAGCAGTGGTTAACCTGTACACATAGATCCAGAAGAAGGCATATTTTAGCTCATAAGCAAGTGCCTAGTCTGAGAGATAAAAGGTGTGCTTTAGTCAAAAAGAACCTTTCCTCTGATTCAGCATGAGCTTTGTTTTAACTGAAGACAATATGGTTGGCTTTGCCAAATTAGCTTTGATTATAGGTCTTTAAAATCATGAAACATTTGAACAGGATGAGTATTAGAGATCATTTTGCAAAGAATGTGTTAAAGGCTTTATGAAATTGACTTGTCCAAGGTCACAAAATTAGAAGTGGTACAGCCAAATCAATGACCCAGCTCTCTGATTTCCAGTCTAGTATGTGATCAATCTCTGTTTGCTTTGTTATCTCCTTTTACTATAGGCAAGAGCTGTTTTATATGCATTTAAGTAAATATTGATTTTTTTAATGCCCGTGTAGTATGCTAAAAATTGTGACAGAAAACAAACAAAAGTAGAAGTAATTGACCCCTGGGGATGGGATGCACTAGAAAATATGAAAAAAAGAAATGACTAGGAAATGAAAAGAGAAGAGAGTAATCAAGATTAAAGGCTAGAAAGAAAATGTGAGAAACTTACCACGTAGAAGTAATTGACCCCTGGGGATGGGATGCACTAGAAAATATGAAAAAAAGAAATGACTACGAAATGAAAAGAGAAGAGAGTAATCAAGATTAAAGGCTAGAAAGAAAATGTGAGAAACTTACCACGGCCAGAGATAATAAAAACTATGTTGTCTCAGAGGCTCAGAGCAGAGGAAGAGGTTCTTGAAGGCAGCCCTCTTGGCGCCCTGACTTAAAAAAGTGGCTTTCACTTGAACCTGAAGGTTGAATCTGCAGAAATACAGAAACTTTGTTCTCTCTGAGACAGAGTTGAAATACATAGCCCAACTGAGTTTTTGACAACAGCAGTCATGGCTGTCAACCAGCTAAAGGATGTGTGCCCAGCAGAGACAGCTGAAATGGCAAGTGAAAGTTACCACCATGAGAGAAAAAGGACATGGTAGAAATGGGCTGTCATTCCAGCCAGAAACACATTGTTAGATGGCTGGAGCAAGGCAGTTTATTTCTCAGCTCCTGCAAAGGGTTTTTTTCCCTGCATTCTGTGATTGCTAACAAGATTCCATGATGCAGGCAGGAAGGCATGACCAGAGAGCAGAAGCATATGACCTTAGGAAAGGTCAGGGCCAGGGAACACTTTTGGAATTATTCTTAAGCCCTGTCTAGCACATCTGTGATGGGTATTGACATTCACTGGGTGCAAACTAACATAGGAATGGGAACAACAAAATGTAAATTTTTCTCCCTAGCTAACATCTTTGTACCCTTCAATCTCTGTTACATTCTTTGTTGGTTCTGCTCATTCGGATTCCTTGTGTTTGCCCAAAGACTCCATGACATTGTGATTATGGGGAGGAACACTGGGGAGGATGAAGGGGACAAGCCATAAGCCCAGTATCACAACATAAAGAAGATAACATGGACGGGGGCCACATACAGCTACCCTTGGTGAAACGACAGAAACCTGTGCACATTTGCCTAAGTTTTGCCTGACTATTCCCCGCTTACTGTCCAGAGAAGACATACCACCAAAGAAAATTGAGTACAGTATTATGCCGTTCAGCTATCACCAGAAAATATTCAGAAGTGTCAGGTAGGCAAGGTGAAGAGGATAGAATAACAGTTAGATGAATTCTAGAGAGAAATTTGAAGGTCAACGTGATAACATGAGAAGCATAGACAAGAGTTAACATCTCTATCCTGCGCCTTCTCTTCAAAACGTAAATGTTCTTTAATGTTAAATGAGAAGATGAACAGTGACGTGAGAATTGCATCTATGGTAGAATCATTTTTGCACCACTAATTTGGAATATGCCTGATTCCACTCTTACAGGTCATTGGGTCACACTGGATTTTTCTTTTACATAAAGCTGTTGCACTGATTCAAAGAGACATGCTTTGGTGACTAATAGATCTGAATCTAACATAATTATAAATGAGAATTGATTTTAATTTTGTGGATACTTAATAAAAAAGTATGACAAACACTGTTTCCAAATACCTCTTTTAAATGACCAGTTTAGGGTCTGTAGATTCCATACTCAAAGAATTGATATAAAAATACCTAAGAACTACTCCTTGCCTTCACTGAGTGTAGAGTTTAATGGGACAAACAGATATTTAAACAAATAAGTACAGTATAGTGTAATGCCTATAAAAATAAAATTATACACAAAGAAGAGAAAAGAATAAAGAAGAAGGTATCATTTCAGGTATGGAGTGTGAGAAATATTTTTAAAAGGCTTCAGAGAAAAGGCTGTTAATAGAGGCAAGGTCACCCTGACATCTGACACATGGGGATGGGAATTGAAAACCTTACCTAAAGATTATACCAGGAATGCAGGAAAGAGTAAGGATAGAAAACTGCTTAATATAACTCATGATATAAATAGGGCTAAAGAAGAAAAGCATAGGATTAATCTCCATAGATGCTTTAAAAGCCTTTGGCGAAATTCAACACCTGTTCCTAATAAAAACCCTTGAGAAAATGTGATATTTCCTCAAATATATGTGTGTGTGTGTTTGTGTATGTGTGTGTGTGTGTGTGTCTATAACTATATGTATCTATATAGCTATATTTGTAGATATATACATACATAATATATATGCTATTGTTATAGCATATAGATATTATAACTATATAGTAATGGTATTTGTCAATATATGCATAGTATATAGTATATGCTATACTATATATACACACACACTATAACTACAATTATAACTATACAAATGTGTGTGTGTGTGTATCCACATGTAATGAAAAGAAAGATTGATAAATTCAACTATTTAAAAGTAAAAATAATTCACATGGCAAAAAAAGCAAAGTCAAAAAGCAAAAAATAAATTAGGTGAAATATTCACAACATATATCAAAGATAAAGGGCTCATATATCTAATTGATAAAGAACTTACAAATATTGAGGATAAAAAGCAGAAAAATCCTATGGAAAAATGGGCCAACACCATGAACCAATGATTCGTGAAAAAAGATATAATACTAACTCTTGAACACTTGAAAAATTTTGAAATGCATCTACAATAAAAAAAAATGCAAATTAAAACTTTATTGAGACATCATTTCATCTCCATTCAACTGTCAAGAATTTCCAAAGCTCAACAACATGCTCTGTTATCAAGGCTGTGGGGAAACAGGCACTCTCATATATCAGTGAAGTGCAAAATGGTGCAATGACTATGGAGGGGAATTTGATGATACCTAACAAAACTGCAATTTAATTTATCCCCTAACCCAGCATTACCTTCTCAGGAATTTACCCTGAAGCTCTCCTTCCAACAATATCCATCTATATATGCACAGGTTATTCTTGACCTCATTATTTGTAATTACAAAGTATTAGAAATTATCTAAATGTCCAAACATAGGAGATTGGTTGAATAAACTACAGTAAATACACAAAATAGAGTAATGTGCAGCTGCAAAAACAAGAAAGAAGAAATTCTCTATCAACTGACACAGAGCAATTTCCAGGAGATATTATTAATTGAAAAAGGCAAAGTACAAAGAGCATATAATTTTGTGTAATAAAGAAGGAAAAATAGGACAAATATTTAAATGTGTACATGTGCCTATCTTTAAAAAAAAAGACAGGAAAGATAAACCAAGAAACAGTGGAAGGAGGAGGCTGGAGAGAAATGGAAGGGAAATGAAAGCAAGTGACCTTCTCTGTGTATACCTTTATGCATAATTTTGTCTAACAAAAGTGTGTTAATGTTCTACACATTCAAATAATAAAATTAAATAAAGAATAGCAGGGAAAAAATGCTAACACTGAAGATAAACTGAAATAGATGAACCCATTTGTATTTAAAATAAATACCATAATCACACTGAAAGAGAGAAGAGAAAACATGAAAAAACTAATCCAAGTAGCTAGGAACACAAAATTTGACTATAAACTCCCAGTTTTATGTGGGGGTGGGGGCTGAGTGGGAAAACTGTAAACAAATCTGGAAAGCTTTGTAATGGAGTTTTGTTTGTTTTTATTGTAGAGAAATAAACAAAGCAATTCTGAGACTATTTTTTATGTATTATAGGATTTACACAACACAATGTGTAAATGTGTTGTCATTGGGAGCACGGATGCTCACTGTTGGAGAAGGAACACCTAAATATAAAATAAGGGAAGATAGGAAAGAACCCTGTGTGCATGCAAGGACAGATTCAAATTGGAAGTATCAGTGTGAACTCAGGATTTCCACAATTTATGAGTGTTTATGTCTGTGTTTGCATGTGTACGTGCGTGGATAAGAGTGTCCTTCCCAGGTATCACATCAGCTGGCCCAGGATGTCCATCTGTCCATCACTGGTGATGTTAATTTTGATAACATGTGTGTGTGTGCATGCATGTGTGCATTGTATTGTAAGTTGGTATATATGCTTATATTTCCCAGATGTATCTTTTGAAAGGACCAAGAGGCAAAAATATCCTGGTAGCAATGAGCACATCTAGCATCCAGATGCTGAACTCTAATATGATGGGACTTCAAAAAGTTAGTGGAAAGATTCATATTATCTTTTAATTCTGTTTTTTAGTTCTATAATTTCCTGCTAAAAGGAACCAGAACTTCTCAGAGTAATGTCTGATTAACAGAAAAGTAAGTTTGGAATATTTTGTTATGTCAGAAAGTAAGGGCCAAGCCCGTGGCACACTCGGGAGAGTGCGGAGCTGGGAGCGCAGCAGCGCTCCCACCACAGGTTCGGATCCTATATAGGGATGGCTGCCGGTGCACTCACTGGTTGAGCGTGGTGTGGCCGGTCTCAAAAAAAAAAGGACAAAAAAAAAAAGAAAGTAAAAACATCATTCAAAAAATGCTGGGGGTATCTCAGAGGATACTGGAGTCAGCAGGAAGGGGCTGCACTGTACAGATTTAGAATGATTTGAGTACCAATATAATTAAGTACACTAATGATAATTAGAAACCATTGAGAAAAAGTAGGAATTAATGAGCCCTTACCAGTAATAGATGATAGAGAGATAGAGAGAGAGAAAGAAGGGAGGGCTCTCACCTACAGCAGAACATAGAGAGTGGATTAGGATATTTGGAGGGAGCGCTGGAATTGAAAAGTTGTCAATTTGTAATCAGCATAATAAAGATTACATCAGGACAGAATCATCAATGGATACTAAATCAAGGAGGAAATGTTGATGAAGATCAAGATATTTGCATGGTCTCTAAGTGTCTCCCTGTGGAATGTTTATTAGTTATGAGAAAGGAAAAAGAAACAGTAATTATGTAGTGGGAAAATCACAAAAACTTGAGCAAGTGATTAAAATTAACATCACGAGTGAGAGACAGAGGGACATTGCACCCCTCCAGATGTAATACTCTGGGAAAGACACAACATTATGATAGGTTTTGAACATAACCAGTGCCATTGTAGGCAACGCCAAGCACAAAACGGCCACCAGCCCCCACCCCCTTTTCCTTAGGAGAAGCCTCGTGACTTCTGTGAAATAGAAACCCTTTTGGCTTCTGCATAGGCGCAGTTTTCCACCCCGGTTGCATCAGCCAGGTGGAGCTTCTGCACTAGGTAATGCTCCTCCTTGATTGCATCAGCCAGCTCTGGTGCCCTGCAGCCTGTATAAGCTCTCCCACCCAACGCCTGG
>NW_007730852.1:32111-34826 GCF_000696425.1 Galeopterus variegatus | reverse complement strand
GTGCGGGGGCAACACCGAGGGTTGCAATCCCGTTGCCGGTCACGAAAAAAGACAAAAAGGAAAAAAAAAAAAAGTACTTAAGCAAGACCCTAATGAAAGATGCTTACTTTGACTAAAAACCAGCCTATTTTTCCAACATTGTAGCCGTTAGACAGTATGAGAACATGCAAGGATCTGTTTCTTTGGAGGGAGTTTTCTTTCTTTTTTCTCTGAATATTGTTTAATCTGAAAGTTCAGAAGAAAATAAATGAGGATTCACCCTGCAAGTTTACTGTTTTTGTTTCATTTCTGGGACTTGTTCAGCCCTAGGTACTGGCTGGGATCCACCAAAACTTCAATCAATTTTTTTTTTCTTTAGGAAATGAATAGAGCCCTTTGATTTTTCCCAGAACTCCAGGGCAAACTTGCCCTCTCACCATTAAACTATTTTATATCAAAGGAGGCTAAGCTGTGTCTCTCCAGACTTCACCCAAAAGAGAGATTTTAGTTTCTCTCCCAAACCCTTGGGCATTGTTTCTTGTTGCAGTGTTTTCTGTTGCTACCTTAGTAACAACTATGGGAACAGCTCACAGTTTACAGCAGTCTCTTCAGCAAGATCCTGCACATGAGGCAGTCGTGAATGCAGACTCCCGTTTTAATTGTGATATTGTGAAAGATATGCTTTGTCTTCATCCCCATCTCCTGACTTAAAGGTGCAACTCCTAAAATCCTTAGAATCTCTAAAGTAACAAGAGTGTCTTTTTGTAGGCTAATGAGTTAGCTGATGGCTGGCAGCCCTTAGGTAGTTTCAAGATGGGCCTGGTCACTGGAATAGACCAAGGTAGGATTATAGATTGGGACTTTCAGTCCCCCCCCTCAGCCTCCAGGGAGGGGAGAGGAGCTGAAAGTCAGGTCGATCACTAATGGCCAATGACTTAGTCAATCATGCCTATTTAATGAAGCCTCCATAAAAACCCAAAGGGGCTAGGTTAGAAAAGCTTCTGGATAGCTGAGTGCGTGGAGGTGTCTGTAGAGTGGCGCACCCAGGAAGGGCAAGAAAGCTCCACGCCCCTTCTCCCATACCTCACCCTATACATCTCTTCATCTATATCCTGTGTAATATCCTCTATAATAAATGGGTGAATGCANGTGCCATTGTAGGCAACGCCAAGCACAAAACGGCCACCAGCCCCCACCCCCTTTTCCTTAGAAGAAGCCTCGTGACTTCTGTGAAATAGAAACCCTTTTGGGGCCGGCCTGTGGCTCACTCGGTAGAGTGCGGTGCTGATAACACCAAGGCCACGGGTTCGGATCCCATATAGGGATGGCCGGTTCGCTCACTGGGTGAGCGTGGTGCTGACAACACCAAGTCGAGGGTTAAGATCCCCTTACCGGTCAAAAAAAAAAAAGAAACCCTTTTGGCTTCTGCATAGGCGCAGTTTTCCACCCCGGTTGCATCAGCCAGGTGGAGCTTCTGCACTAGGTAATGCTCCTCCTCGATTGCATCAGCCAGCTCTGGTGCCCTGCAGCCTGTATAAGCTCTCCCACCCAACGCCTGGTGCTGCTCTCCACCCTGAGGGCAGCCCGGCAGATTCTTTAATAAAGCTTGATCGGTACCGGCGTTTCGGCGCACTTTCTTTCAACCACCTCTGCAGTATTAGGGCAGAGAATGAATAAGCTAAATCCAAAGACAGAGTAACATCAAATAAATACAAAATAAGAATGTTCTATGAAAAAGGGGGGGAGGGGACAGTATCTTTTAAAAGTATCAATGTCTAAAAGACAAAGAAAGGCTCTAAATATACCCCAGATTAAAGGAGACTTAAGAGACATGACAATTGAATACCTGACTCCAGACTGAATTCTGTACCAGAGGGGGGAATGCTATAAAGAACACTAGACTAGCTGACAAAATTGGAATATGGGCAGAAGACTAGATAAAAGTATTGATAACTGCTATGGTTATGTAAGAGAATATTCATATTCTTAGAAAATACACACTGAAATATTTAGTGGTAATCAAATGGGTATGTGCGCATGTGTGCGTGTGTGTATATCATATACATATACATGCGTGCATGCATGAGGACATGCATATGAGTACAGAGAGAGGGAAGCAAATGATAAATGGGTAAATTGTTAAAGGTACATGAATCTAGGTAAAGGGAATGTGTAGTTTTTTGGTTTTTGGTTTTATTTACTGTTTTTTACTTCTGCAAACTTTTTTTAAGTTGGAAATTATTTCCAAGTAGAAATAAATAAAAAGTACTTAAGCAAGGCCGGCCCGGTGGCGCACTGCTACAGTGCGCTGCTTGGGAGCGCAGCGGCGCTCCCGCCGAGGGTTCGGATCCCACATACAGACCGGCTGCTCACTGGCTGAGCGAGGTGCGGGGGCAACACCGAGGGTTGCAATCCCGTTGCCGGTCACGAAAAAAGACAAAAAGGAAAAAAAAAAAAAGTACTTAAGCAAGACCCTAATGAAAGATGCTTACTTTGACTAAAAACCAGCCTATTTTTCCAACATTGTAGCCGTTAGACAGTATGAGAACATGCAAGGATCTGTTTCTTTGGAGGGAGTTTTCTTTCTTTTTTCTCTGAATATTGTTTAATCTGAAAGTTCAGAAGAAAATAAATGAGGATTCACCCTGCAAGTTTACTGTTTTTGTTTCATTTCTGGGACTTGTTCAGCCCTAGGTACTGGCTGGGATCCACCAAAACTTCAATCAATTTTTTTTT
>NW_007730852.1:30237-31261 GCF_000696425.1 Galeopterus variegatus | reverse complement strand
ATGACTTAGTCAATCATGCCTATTTAATGAAGCCTCCATAAAAACCCAAAGGGGCTAGGTTAGAAAAGCTTCTGGATAGCTGAGTGCGTGGAGGTGTCTGTAGAGTGGCGCACCCAGGAAGGGCAAGAAAGCTCCACGCCCCTTCTCCCATACCTCACCCTATACATCTCTTCATCTATATCCTGTGTAATATCCTCTATAATAAATGGGTGAATGCAAGTGTTTTCCTGAGTTCTGTGAGCCACTGTAACAAATCAGTTAAACCCAAGGAGGTGGTTGTGGGAACCTTGATTTATAACTGGTTGGTCAGAAGTTCAGCAGAGCTTGCGACTGGCATCTTAAGTGGGGACTGAGCCCTCAACTTGTGGGAACTGATGCTATCTCCAGGTACATAATGTCAGAATAGATTTAAATTAGAAGACCCCTAGCTGGTGTCCACTGCAGAATTGATTGCTTGCTTATGGGGAGAAATCTCCACACATTTGGTTAAAGAAATATTACTTTGTATTTTTGCTGAGTAAGAGTATAGGAAAAACACTGTGTTTTTTCTATATAGTCTCGGACACAGCTTTGGTACCAGACTCAGATCCGGTTGCCCGCCCCCTTGAGAAGGAAAGAAAAAAAAACTCAGAAGTCAAATGGTTGGTGTTAGAAAAGCAGATATATTCAGCTGAAGGAGAGGGTAGTCTATCCCATCTCAAAGATTTGCATTTACTGAGGGGTTTTTAAAGGAGAGGTTGAGGGAATGGAATGTGGGAGGTGAAAAGCAGGAGAGCAGGAGACGTGAGCTATAAGGGTTCTGTGTCTATGGGTCTGGTNCCTTGGGCATTGTTTCTTGTTGCAGTGTTTTCTGTTGCTACCTTAGTAACAACTATGGGAATAGCTCACAGTTTACAGCAGTCTCTTCAGGAAGATCCTGCACATGAGGCAGTAGTGGATGCAGACTCCCGTTTTAATACACAGTGTGATATTGTGAAAGATATGCTTTGTCTTCATCCCCATCTCCTGACTTAAAGGTGCAACT
>NW_007730852.1:26763-28640 GCF_000696425.1 Galeopterus variegatus | reverse complement strand
AGAAGGAAAGAAAAAAAAACTCAGAAGTCAAATGGTTGGTGTTAGAAAAGCAGATATATTCAGCTGAAGGAGAGGGTAGTCTATCCCATCTCAAAGATTTGCATTTACTGAGGGGTTTTTAAAGGAGAGGTTGAGGGAATGGAATGTGGAAGGTGAAAAGCAGGAGAGCAGGAGACGTGAGCTATAAGGGTTCTGTGTCTATGGGTCTGGTACAAGGCCTTGCCAAGGCCTCATCTGGTTTCTGTTCTCATCTTTGCTGTTATCTCAGGACCCTGCAAGATTTTTGTGTGTGTGTGTCTTTTTGCGTGTCCGGCAACGGATCGCAACCCTCCTTGTTGCCCCCGCACCTCGCTCAGCCAGTGAGCGGGAACCGGTCTGTATGTGGGATCCGAACCCTCGGCGGGAGCGCCTCCACGCTTCCGAAGCGGCACACCAGCGCAGTGCGCCACTGGGCCGGCCCCCCTGCAAGATTTTGATTTGCACCGGTGTAGTTGGCTGGTGCCCAAGGTCAGCTTCAGTCGTTTGGCTTTGATCATTCCTCAAAACTGTACAAGTCTCAAAGAAAGAACTATTAGTTTGCAAAGTACTAATTAGTTTCTCAGCCTTGTTTTCCTACTTAGCGAGTGAGATAAGAAAGTCAGGGGATGGAAGAAAGAGTGGAGAGAAAAAAACTGTCCTTTTTAAAATCCTCCCCACCCCCACCCCGTCCCGTTCTGCAGCACAGGCAGCTTTAGGTCCCAACATGGTTTCAGTCCTGCTCACTCCAACAGCTTGACCAATATTTATTTGTTCAATAAATACTTAATTTGAAGATACTCTCTATTCCAATGAAACTAAACATTTTAGTTTGCTGTTGTTGCTTTGATGTAATGTTTAAATAAAAACTTGCAATGTCATTCCCAGTTGAAGAAATGCAGACTGTGAACTCCTGTGTTGGACTCACATGTCCTCAATGGTGGGAAGTTGTCTTGCACATCTCAGAACCCCCAGAGTGAGGGCAAGGACTGGCACAAGTTAGCACTCAAGTAAATGAGTGACAGATAATAGCAAATGAATGCATGGGAGAAAGAAAAATACCTTGTGGAATGAAGAATTAGCTAAAAATGGGTGATGGTCTCTCATTCAAGTATTGTGAGCTGACCTTTTTTGACTTACTTCATATCACAGACCAATACATTCACTTTAAATCTGTGTTCTTCTAATGGTCTTATTGTGGCATGTCAGTCAGGCTAGGAGAGGTCAGGGCCTAAATGTGGGTGGTTTGGCAGATGCTTTTAGATTAAACAGCCCACCAAATCAGTTTTGAAGTTTAGCTCAGGGCTGGTCATTTTTTTTTATTTTTAAAAGATGACTGGTAAGGGGATCTCAACCCTTGACTTGGTGTTGTCAGCACCACGCTCAGGCAGTGAGCGCACCGGCCATCCCTACATGGGATCCGAACCCGTGGCCTTGGTGTTATCAGCACCGCACTCTACCGAGTGAGCCACAGGCCAGCCCCAGGGCTGGTCATTAACTCAGTTGGTTGAAGAGCAGTGTTATAACACCAAAGGCAAGAATTTGGATCCCTGTACCAGCCAGCCACCAGAAAAATCAAAGTTTAGCTCAGATCAAGCAGGTATTCATAGATGTAAAGAAAAAAAAAAGTCAGATCCAAAGAATCAGTGAAGACTGAAATAAGTAAACACTAGTCTAGCCAGGTAAGGAACTGTGGTCCCAGCACAGATCCCAGCAGGACAAACAAGACCCATGGGGGTTTTAAACCTGGGTCAGAGGCCTCCTGTCTTCTACTGCCTTTGTGTAAGTTGATCAGGTTTTCATGTACATTTGGTGTCAGAAGGACAAGCCAGGCCTACAGGTGAAACTTTGTCTCCTGATGA
>NW_007730852.1:24947-25945 GCF_000696425.1 Galeopterus variegatus | reverse complement strand
ATATTAGGGGACATAAATACCCAAGGATATGGGCTTGTGCCAGGAGGGACTTAAAGCCACAGGACAGACATAGCACATCTAGAATATCAACTATATCCAATTGTAACATATATATTACAAGTGTAATATATATTAATATTTATAACAAAATTTGAATGAATTTGTAAAAACAAACAATGCCACTTGGAAGAAATGTTATGATCAGTGCTTGTCATGTAGGGCTCTGAGCAGTGTGCATTTACTCTTCTCTACGTTTAGGGTGTCTCTGTTGGAAGAGTTGAGAATTCTGCCCTAGGGCCAGACACCCACCAGTCCTCCCACTGTGAAGGTGCTGGGAGCACCAAAGGTGACTCCTATCCAGGCCATTCATACTCCTCCTCTGAGAACTTCACTAAGTGTTTTCTGAAGCTAGCTTCCTGAGGTCAGAACTTCTCATCCTGGGTGCTGAATGCAGGGAGGGGATAGAGAAAATTTTGAGCTGTTTCCAGAGGTTAGAATGTGTGGCCAATATAAAGGCGTTATTAGAAAACTACTCCCCAAACCACAATGTCAAGATTTTGCCTATAGCAGCATGATTTTAGAATATCAGGTCCATATTTATATATAAGAAGTTATAGTAGTCCCAGTTCCAGCAAAAGAATTCAAAGATTTGAGTGAAGGAAGGTAACAGAGGAGAGGAAGAAGTTTTAACTGTGTCAAGGTAAAAGCTGGCAGAGGGAAAAAACAGAGTATGGTTGGAGAGACCATAAGTCTCAGCTAGTTAAATCTTCCACCAAATGCTTCAACCTCTGCTACCACATTACTGTCCTCTTGTTGTCCAGCGTGGCTTGGACACTTCCACTCACAGGGATTCACTTCCTTCTTTCCTTCTTTATATTGCCCAACTCCAACTTCTAGAACATTCTTCATTATATGTGGCTGAAACAGAACAATGTGTGAGATAAACTTTCCTTTCTCTTTCACTTCTGCACTCAAAAAAAAAAAAAAAAAAAAAGGAA
>NW_007730852.1:3794-24597 GCF_000696425.1 Galeopterus variegatus | reverse complement strand
AAAAAAAAAAAAAAAAAAAAGAGGAAGCTGCAGGCAGATAGACTAAGATAAACCATGACTTCCCCCTGAGCAGCTTCAGCAGTTTAGGGGAGGTAGGGTGAGACCTGTGGCTGAATTGGGTTAGCTGCAGAGACTGAAGCGGACAAGAATCCTTTGAAACCAAAATCATCAAAAGGCCAAGAAACATATACTAAGGGCTTTTGACTACAGCCTAACATTCAGAGTTAGTTGGTCAGGGAAAAACACTAAACATTTATTATTTTTATTTTCATTAAAGTTTATTTACTTTGTTAAAAAAAAAGAACTACTAAAGTTGTTTGCACAAACTTGTAATTTTTATATTTAAAAAGTTGGGAAAGAATGCTAATATTTGTTCTCAATTACCCTGATATTTACTCTGTAGACAATGTGGCATCACGCTATTTCCAACTAATGGCAGCAACCCAAAAATTCAGAGACAGTTCGTTAAAAAGAAAGCATTCCTTTCTAAGATTAAATTTGCTAAATGATAATAAACATACAAAGGTCATTCTAATTGTGACCGAAGTTCAAAGGATTACTAATATATTCATTAATATAACAAGGTCTCCTAATAATTGATGTAAGTCTCATAATTCCAGGAACCTTGGGGTGGGGCATCTCAGAGGGAAAAAAAAAGGTAAGGGGGTCAGAGCAGTTGGTTTTCCTGCCAGTTAGGTCTAGGGCAACTATTCCTGCTAAAATATTCTTCTTTAATTGCATAAATTTATGTACAACATGGATAAGAATTGCTTACTCTGCCATCTACTATTCTTTAAAAAAAAAATGATATTTCAAAGACTTGATCTCAAACATTTGAGACATAAAAATCCTCTGGGGGATCTTATTTAAAAGGGAAGAAAGGCACCATTCCTAGAGGATCTGATTCAGTAGGGTTGATATTTGACCCAGGAATCTATATTTTGCTCCTAGTTGTTCCTAGTGATGGTGACCTACATTTTTAGGGTAGTTGAAACTTAAAGGAAACGTTGTGTGTGCCTGAAATATGACTTCAGTACCAGCAGGTGGCTCTATAACATCTCAAATCAGGGACTTTGCCGCTAACTGGCTAACTAGCTGGAAAATCAAGGCTCCGAGGCCTTGATTTTCTCTCAAGTTACCTATTTTGGAGGTTAGAGGTGGGGTGTGAAGGGGGAATGGAAGAGGGTGCAGGAATGTGGTGTGGTAGAAGGAGTAAATGGATATTAAAACAAATTTTATAACCATCACTTGTTAGTAGCACCTCTCAAAAGTATTATAGTAACACTGCGCTATTATCAAAGAAAATTTGCTTTAAAGTATACCAGAAAAATTTCATGTCCAATTAACTTAAAATACAAAGAGGCTCTTAGGGTCTTCTTGAACACCGAGATTTCAAATTTGGGGGCAACAATCTCATGGCTGGTCACTGCTGCCATTCACTCTTGTTTCATTACAGAATCCCAATTTTGAGCCATAAATGTCAAGTGGACACGAGGTAATATCGATACCACATTTTTTGCTTCAGCTTCTGCTTCCCTTTTACCTGGTTTCTCAAGGACATACCACTTGGGTAGAATCAGAGAATGAGTCATAACAGCAATGACAAAATAATGGTCTTCAGCTCTAGCTGTGATCAACAGAATCACTGGATTCCAATCCCCTGACTCTGCCTCCTGATATCAGGAATGTGTATGGTGCATCATGTGATCACAAGACAGTGTGCCTCAGTACCTCCCTTAACTCAGAGGCTCCTGAAGGTCCCCAGGTGCTGCAATGATGTCAGTCTTCCTGGAGGTAATTGCTACTGCTGTCATCATGTCCCCAGCACCACCCATGTTGGTGACATTTCTTCATTTCTACTCTGATCCTTATCACACAATATTTTGGTTTGAATTGGGAGAGGGAAGTTAGAATAACTAGAAATAAACTCTGCTGATATGAGGCCACAAAACAAAGATTGTTATACTCCATCCCGTCTTTTATTTACCTGGTTCCTCATTTCAGACCCTTGCCCCCACCCACCACCCCACTTCCCAGCCAGGAAAAAAAAAAAAATTATGGATGAGACATCACTGTGGAACTAGAAGCATTACATAGCCTGACTCATTTTCAGACAATGTCTCTGGACCAGACATGTGCCCGGGTCCTGATGCTGTTTGGGTTCTGTTTCTTTCCCATCTAGCACACAGCCTGGGAGTTAAGGCTGCACGGTTCTTAGCTCTGGGACCAGAGACAGCCCCAGCCCAAACATCATGAAATCAGTATGTTTCCTCTGAGGTTTTGTAGATGCCTTCAGTCAAATGAAGTCCAGCCCAGCTTATCCTGCTAACCCAAAATGCCCGTGCTGTAAGCTGTTTAGGCACTTGCTCTGGGACCCTGACTATTCATTAATGACATAAATCCAAACAAAATAAACCATTTTCAAAATATAGATACTTCAAAATATAATGTAGTCTCCAAGAATACGGCAAAGGCTGTAGCCTGCTCTCCAGGAATTCAGTGGGATCCTTGATCAAGTAATGGAGATACAATTTTCCAGAAAAGAAAACAATATTGGGCCTGGTCAGTTAGGTCAGTTAGGTCAGTTAGTTGGAGCATGGTGCTATTAACACCAAGGTCCAGGGTGCTATTTTTGTAGTGGCCAGCCACCAAAAACAAAAAAAAGAAAAATTTGTAGATATACTCATAGGAATTGGTTTGGTTGTATATAATAAACATGGATGAAGAGTTTGAAGAGGCTTTGAAGTGATGAAAAATAGTTTCAGAGGTAGTCAGGCTATCCACTCAGGCTCCTGAATTACAGGTCCTTGGAGGTGAGGAGTGAGGACGGGAGGCAAGCACCAGAGTTAAGAAGGGCCGTGCAGTTGGTCTGTGTGTGCAAGGCCTTCTCACTTTCTTGCTTAAATAATTGATTTCAGTGATTTACCTGAAAGACTTTTCTTTCTCCAACCATTCTCCATTCTGCCATAATTACCCTCCTAAAGCACATTTTACTCCCCTTCTGAAAAACTTGCAATGGCCTCTTTTGTCAATAGGAAAAAAAAAAAAAGAAATCCTTTGGTCATAAACAGCCTTTACCAGCCTTACAACTATACCGGGTAACATATAATGAGAAGCCCCTGGCACAGTGATGGAGAGACTTGGAGTCACAGCCAGTAACTAGCTATGAAATCTAAACCTCTAAACCTCAGTGTCCTTTGTAAAATGGGAACAGTAATAATACCCACTCACTGGGCTCTTGTGAAGGTTAAATGAGAGTAAACGAGTTGTATTTCTCACTTTTCCCACATGCCACTCTCATGTATTTTCTGTTTCTCACACCTACCATTCATTGTCATAGCTTTGCTTATGCTCTCGTAGCTACACATCCCTCTCCCATACCAAAACCCTTCACCCATTTCCCACAAGCAGAAACTTTTCTCGGGATTCAAGACCTGGCTTCAATACCACCTTCTCTAGTAATGCATCCCTTAGCCCTGTCCGCATCAAAATATGTACCCCTTTATCATCTTCACATGTGCCTCTCATACCCATTCACTCTGCCTCACATTTCAATTTGTAATTCACTATTTGACTCTCTTTTCAACTAGATTGTATATTATCTGAGGATCATTAACTTTTCTTCCATTCCTGGTATCTATCAGAATGACTGTATTAGTCCGTTTCTTTTGCTTATAACAAAATACTTAGAACTGGATACTTTGCAAGAAAATGAAATTTATTGCTTACATTTTAGGAGGCTGGGAAGTCCAAAGTCCAGGGAACACATTGAGGGTATTCTTTGGTGGTGGCTTCACAGCAATGCAGAGAGAGGTCTCACAGGGCAGAAAATGACAGAGCAGAGAGAAACTCTCACGTGCTCTCCTTTAAAGCCCTCAGAACCACACCTCTGACCACCATTTTAATCCATTCACTATGGCATAGTCCTTCAATCTAATCACCTCTTGAAGGCCCCACTTTTCTTTTCTTTTTTTTTTTAAAGATGACCAGTAAGGGGATCTTAACCCTTGACTTGGTGTTGTCAGCACCACGCTCTCCCAAGTGAGCAACGGGATGGCCCAAGGCCCCACTTTTCAACTACTGTAATAGGATTTCCCACCCTCTCAACACTATCACAGTGGGGCCAAATTGCCAATACCTGGAACTTTGGGGGACACAATTTAAGCTTCAATGAGTTGGGTGGGGGTGGGGAAAACAGCATATATCATAAGCTCTCTTATTCGTTCTGGCCTGAAGCTCTCCAGTTTCCCACCCTCATGGTCAGGGTGTTTTTCTTGATTTGCCTGTTTGCCAAGATGTGCCTGTGATTTTCGACTTGTAAAGCCCTGATATCAGCCGGGACCATATAGTTTTCCAACATAGGAAAGTATCATTTGAAGGAGCAGGGACATTGCAGAAAGCAGGGAAATGGGGTTGTGTGCCTACAAGCTTGCGGGCTAGAGGGCCTCGTTCCAAAATGGGATTTCCAAATAGTGCCACCACATGAACTGCTTCCTGAATGCTCCCAGGAAGCATTTCGTCTATTACAGGGAATCAAATCAGCAACTCTCCCTGCCTTGTGGGGATACTGTGAAGAGCAAATGGGACAACGAATTTGAAAGAGGGTTCCAAACAATATGACAACACAAACGTAAAGTGCCATTATTCCCTCTTCTGTAAAATAGAAATAATCACACCGAACTGCTGCGAAGTGGTGTGCAGGTGAATAATCATGTGATGCTTGAAACAAACCTCCCTTGACTTTGTCATCCAAATATGAGATGTGGCTCCTTTCTCAGCGTCTTTACCTCTCATATATCTGCTGCTTCTGTGGTTTACGGGAAATGTAACGCTTTCTGTGTAACCGTCACCGAGTGTGTGTGTGTGCGCGCGAGAGAGAGAGAAGAAAAGAAGCATTTGTGGTCCCGTTAAACATCCGAGTGCCGACTGCGTGAAAGGCTGGAGGAAAGAAGACCTACGGACGGACCGTCCAAAGCTTGCACACTCCCATGTCTGCAGCGGCTGCAGCTGCGTCTGTCTACACACAGGAAGGCGGGAGTAACGGAGGGAGGAGACTGGGGAGAGGGGCAGGCGTGGGAGCGGGGCAGAGGGACAGCCCGCGGGGGCGCCGGCCAATCGGAGCGCGCTCCGCCAACGGCCAATCACGGGCCGCCTAGCCCGGCGAATCTGCCCGGCAGTGAGGGGCGGGGCTGCCGCGCCGCGGTGCCGCGGGTTAGACTCGTGAGTGCCTTGCAGGAAGCCACGGGCGGGGGGCGTCTGCGCGGAGACGCCGGCGGAGTGAGTAGCAGGCAGGCCCCGCGTATGTACCAGCCCAGTGACATATCGAGAAGCAGAAATCAGGCTAGAGACGGTGCGCCCGGGCGCGCACAAGAGTGTAGACCCACAGGCATGTCTTTATGCCGTGCGTGCACCTGTCTTGAGTAGCAGGCAGGCCCCGCGTATGTACCAGCCCAGTGACATATCGAGAAGCAGAAATCAGTCTAGAGACGGTGCGCCCGGGCGCGCACAAGAGTGTAGACCCACAGGCATGTCTTTATGCCGTGCGGGCACCTGTCGTCGAGAAGCAGAAATCAGGCTAGAGACGGTGCGCCCGGGCGCGCACAAGAGTGTAGACCCACAGGCATGTCTTTATGCCGTGCGTGCACCTGTCTTGTGAGTGGCTGCGGGCGTGGCTGCCCCTCGGACGTTCAGTTTCTGTAAGATTTATCTCTAGGGGCCTATCTTCCCCATCTCCAGAGGGGAACATAAGAAGTTTAGCGGAGCTGGGACTGAGCAGATTAAGGGAGTGGAGCAGTGGCTGGGCCGGAGAGGGTGGGGACTGCGGGTGCTGGGGGTAGGGAACTACCTATTTGTCCCGTCTCTCAGTCAGAAAGGCATTTTGGAAAGACTGGCGTGACAAAGGTGGCACTGAAATGTCTACAGAGCCCAAGCAGTAATGATCACTGAGTGAGTGGCCCTGGGCTGAGCCTGCCCAGTTTGTTAATGAAAATGATGCTAGCAGTTAGGAAGGCAAGAAGGAAACTCAGAATGGGGACCATCTGCTCCCCCAACCCCAACGGGACAAAGACATCATCGGAGGTCTGCAATGCCGACTGGATGGCCTCGCTCCCCGCTCGCCTCCACAACCTCCCCCTTTCCAATCTGGCAATCCCAGGTATTTTTCTATTCCTGCTTGTTCCCACTGTGTTTAATTCTGCCATTTTAGTGTTGTTAATGGGTTGGGTTGCTTTTCTATTGTACTGAGAAAATAATTATCAGTGACCGCTTCTTATTTCCAAACCAAAAACTTAATACTGAAGCAGCTGCTTTAAAGAGATTTAAGTACACTGCATCAATGGCAAAAAGGGACTCATAAGAATGGAAGCACCGTTGTTTTTGTTTGTGTGGGTTTTTTGTTTATTTGTTTTGTTTGTAGTTGATATCCTCATTTTAAGAATATTAACCTTCCTAATGTTGGGACCAGGATATGTGAGGGGTGCATTTACTTGAGTCACTTGAAAAAGGAGAGATCAAGGGTAATGAATAAAAAAGTCATTAACGATTTTATATCTGGATGAAAACTAAAACTGAAAAATATTTCCTTTCTCATTTATCTGAGCTTGTTTATTGGAGAAACAAAAAATAGATAGGCATTAGAGAACAGGTTTAGAATCAAGACTGAGTATAAAGACACATATTTTTGTTGCTGGAAAAGCCAGAAATAGAGAATGCAAGCTCTCATCACAGGCAGTCATTAGGTGTGATGAGCTAGTGGTGTTTGAAGCTTTGTCTATATATACACAGGTGTCTGCCTGACTGATCTAGAACCGCAATCTTGAAAAGCACTTCTCCAGCCACTGTCTCTCTGTGGGAGATTTTATACCTTGACATTACTGTCATTAGATTTGTTAAATGTGCCCTCTTCTTTACACTCCAAAGGTGGTTAAAGCTTGGTTTCTAGAAAAGGATGTTTGGACGGTGAGCTTGGCCTAGTGTGCTGAGCAAAGTCCTACGACGCTGATACTTGGAAAGCACTCCCAGGAGCAGAAGATGGACTACTGCCAGTCCTTCTCTCACTTGGAGACATAGCAATTGAAGCTCACCCTGAGACTACCAAACTCTCAAGCATTCCCTGGATCAGTCAGTCTGCCTTTTTGGTAGCTGAAAAGATGACCTCATGCAACCCCTGATCTTTGCTTTCTATGCATGAGAAAGAGCAGCGCTGGCTTCAAATGCAGGCTTTTCCTTACTGGCCTCTTCCTTTGGAGGTCTTCCAGGTTTGTTGTCCTCATGGGCCCTTGCTGCTTTTGAGCAGGAATGGACTACTAAATTTCTTTATAGTTACCATCACCTGTGTTTTATCAGTCATTGACTGCAGCTTCTTGGGAAATGCCAGGTGGTCATGCTTCAGAACAGGTCTTTTCCATGTTTAATTGACGCCTGTGGAGTCATTCCCAAAACGATGCATGGGCCACTTTTAACATTAGTCATTTGCCTTCAGGCTTTCTAATGGAATTATGTTGTTGAGTGACACGACAGGTAGTGTGTGTTTGTAAACACAGTGGCATCTTAGGCAGGCCCTAAATGGCTTTGTCATTTAGGGCGTGTCCGAAGTAGGTTGAGGCTTCCTTCTTTTCTGTTGTACTTTGGACAGCTCAAACCATTAACAGCAGCTCTGCTAGAGGCTTGGCTGTGTATTCTGACTCCATGACTAGAAAGGAGCGGGGCATTTGTTCTGTGATCTATAGGGTATCCCACAGTTACTAGAAATGCTGGGGGAGCAAACAGCTGGGCCCTGCTGCTGTAACTGGAAATTCTTTAGCCACCATTGGGGACACAGGGATTTGTTCACCCTGCTTTGTGAAGTCTGGTCCTACAAAGCAAAAAGAAAATAAACGATGGCCTTGACTCCTCAAAAGATGCTGAATTTACTACTATGAAATGCCCTATTCCCAGCAGTAGAAGGGACATATGCATATTAAATGTAAGCTCAAGACAGGACAATCACATATTAAGTGCTAGCCATTTTTGGATTGCTCCCTGCTAGTTCTCTTTACTCTACCTCGAGCTTAGTGCTCCCTGGATAAAGGCTGGCAGTCAAGTTCTATCAAGCCTTGCTGAGAAATTCTGAAACATAAAATGCATTCAGGAAGTAGGTGCCACCATCTTCCTCCCCATCTTCTCTTCCTCTTCCCCCTTAGGTCACCTTCCTCATAATAGCTATTATTTACTGAGCACTACCATGCAGCACCTGTTGGCGTGCATTACCTCAAATCCTTACACCTCCATGCAGTAAGTATTAATATCCTCATTTCAGAAGTGAGGAAATTACTGTTCAGAGAGATTAAGTAATTCTCTCAAGATAACACAAATATTAAGTGGCAGAACTAGTATTAAAGCCCCTGTGTAGCTATGTAGCTACATATCACTGTGAAGATATTGATAGATACACACATGTGTACACATTTTGAATCTAAGATATATATATGTGTGTGTGTTTAGAATTGGAACCCAGTAAGTTTTAAATTCAAATTTAGTGCTCTGACTTGTGTGTTTGTGTGCATATGTGCTCATGAGCCTGATCTGGTATGTCTGTAAGACTGAGTCAGATCTGTCAGGATGGGAGTGGGGCAGTGGTGACATGGGAAAGGGCAGGGAAAAGGCAGGGTTTCTGACAATAGTAGCAAAAACAGGATGGAGTAAACTGTCAGATTTAAGTGCACCTGCTGCATTTGCCCAAGCCATGATGGGAGAGAATATGTGTGAATGTGCACCTCTCAGAAGGGCCTTGATGTATTATTTTACTTCCGCAACTGTTAAGAACACCTGTTAATGAACAGTGTCACCCAAGCATATTGAAAAATCTTGGAAAAGAACCTCAGAAAATTGTCATTGCTAACTGTATAGAAGCTTTTGATATCTGAGGGGTAAAAAATCTAGAAATTACAAAAGTCAGATTTTTAAATTAAAACTTTAAACTGTACAAACATTTTCATTGATGTTAGTGAAAGCATGATATTCTCTGTGGACAAATGGACTGATAGGAAAAATACTTTTCTGTAATATACTGCTTTTCAATGAATTCTTTTTCTTTGTATGTTTTAATGCCTTTTTTTTTTTTTTTTTTTTTACTATGCTCTTTCTTTTTTATTAAAGGTAAACACTTTGGTCTATTGGGAAGAACTTGAACTTGAGGGTCTCAGAATTTGTTGTTGATTCTCGCTGTGTGATATTGAAGAAGTATCTGGACTTCTCAGGACTTAGTGTCTTCATTTGTTATTAAGATGTTGGATGAAATGAAATATAGAGTCCTTTCCAGATTAAAATTATTTGATTAATTTGAGGGTTTTGTTTTGTTTTGTGCTTGTTCTTTGTCCAAATGTAGAAAAAGATGGGAAAAATGATTGGGTCATTTTAGGTCTAAAGGCCATTTTTTTAATGCCTCTTCAAAATAAGAAATTATTTTTGGCATGTGCAAACAAGGACTCACAATTGCCAGAATGAAGCAGAGTCTACTTTAGCATTCTAAAAGGAGCTTTAGATTAGTTGATCTAAATGAACTTTTACCTCATTAGACCCTGAGTGCATTTTAAGAAACCTCCATGCTCAGGCCTCTGGGATACCCAAAGATGAATTGGACATCAACCCTACTGTCAAAGAAGTTTATGACCGGGCTGGCCTGTGGCTCACTTGGGAGAGTGCGGTGCTGATAACACTAAGGCCACGGGTTCGGATCCCATGTGGGGATGGCCGGTTGGCTCACTGGCTGAGTGTGGTCCTGACAACACCAAGTCAAGGGTTAAGATCCCCTTACCAGTCATCTTATTTTTTTAAAAAAAAAAAAGAAGTTTATGACCTAGTGAAAGATATATATATATATATATATATATATATATATCTTCACCATACATAGTTTTTAAAAAAAGAACTAACTGGGATGAATGTTAAAACAGTGATATAAATAATGTGTTACAGAAGCGCACAGAATGGAAAGATTAGTTCCAACTTTTAAGATTGGGAATTACTTTAAGAAAATGACATTTGACCCAAGGTTTGAAGAATGGTCAGGATTTCAAGGAATGTGATTTGGGGATCAGAGTTGAGAAGGGGGTTTTTCAGGTGAAATACACCAGGTGAGCTAAGGAATGGGAGTATATGTGGGAGATGGCTGGAGGACACCCTCTCCTGCACCTCCAAATCCCTCGTTAATATCCTTACCATAGCCCTTCTCAACACATTGTTGTTTTTTGTCTGTCTGTCTTTCCCAGGGTCTGTGAATGACTTGTAGACAGTGAATACGACTTACTTCCCTTTGTAATCCTAAATCTTGGTAGAAGGTAGCAGTTAAGACACTGTGACTGTTGAGTGAATAATTTAATGCATGGAAACGTGGCTTGCAGCCACCATCATTTTCCATGATGATGATGATCAGAACTAAACTGAGTAGATTGGGTAGATTCACCTTTCATAAATAGCCACATGAAGCCGGATGAAGATTTCCCATTGCATTCCTTAGTAAAGCCCTGGATAAGGCTCGTCACTGAGCCCCATTAGAAATGAAAGTTTTGAGACAGAGTGAAGTGGACAGAAGAGTAAGAAGCAGAACTTGGGTGTAACTGCTGTCCTAGGAATGGCCTTTTTGCCCAGCATCTTTTCTGCGTTCCTTCTTCCCTTGTCAAATTTGAGCTTCTCGTCTTCCTACCTGGCTGCTGCCTCTCCCTCTCTCATTTCTTGTTTCCCTCTTCGCCTTCCTTCCACTGACCTGGCCTGTCCCCAGCCTTCCATTCTAGGGTCAACCCTTTGCTCCCCCCTGCTCTCGAATTCCCAGGCCATTCTCTGTTCTCATGTTGCTCGTGATCACTCCCTTGTCTTCTCTTCTACTTTTCTGGAACCCTGTCCTTTACCTCTGCAGTTTTGCTCTTAAACACTGGGTGATTTCTATAGCTCTTCTCCCTGTGGCCCTACATTCTCTTTCCACGTGTGACATGGAGACAAAATCACTAGGGGGAGCAGGATGAAGGGGTCATTACTCAAATCCCACTTCTGGAAATTGGATCAGGTCTGGTACATCTAAAAGAGATTTGGGAACCACCCCAAAAGGGTGTAAAATAAATTGTATGACAAGAAGTTAGGATAGCATGAGCCATGAGTTGGCCCTAGAACAAGTTCATTCTCCTACAGGATTTGAGGTTGTAGAAAACTAAGCACCAAGCTGAATCTACCGTAGCTGACTCAATCAAGAAAAAAAAAATTGTAGGAGATCAAACTGGTGTCTCAAACAGGAATGGTTTATTTCTGTTTTGTTTCTCATTTTTTCTCTGGGTAGTCATGGTGAAGTAGAAAAAGAGGCTATGACCTTGGTGTTCCCATTAGTAGGTTTCTCTCCTAAGAAAGCTCATACTTCCCTAGCCCTCCTCCCCTCACCTCAAATCACACAAAAGCCACAAAGAATTCAGGAATTACACATATCTGTAAGAAGATTCATGAATTGGTTAAGAATATGAATGCTAGAGCCAGACTGTCTAGATTTGAATCCCGACTCTGCCCCTCACAAGCAGTGTAACCTTGGGCAAGTTACTTAAGTTCTCTGTGCTTCAGTGAACAGAGATGATAATAATAGCACTACCTCATTTGCTGGTGTGAGAATTAAATAAATTAATTCATATAGTTTGCTTTATGGCACAAAATAGGTATTATATTATAATAATAACTATTATGATGATGTATCTTTTAAAAAATCAATCACAACATTCATTTACTGAAAGCCTGTGCCTGGAATGGACAACAAAAAAGAGCTGCAAAATGCAATTTATACCCTCAGGTAATATACAGTCTAGTAAAGGAGCTGGCTGTCCAATTAAACCCTGTGATGCAGTGTTCTCTGTCTGATCAGATTAGGGTAATTTGAAGGGTCACCCCCTCAATGGGGCTTTAGAGTTAAGGGAAGGATACAGAGAGTGTCCCCAGAATGTACCAGGGGAGTCTTAAGTGGAAGTCTTAAGTGGAGGGCGGTTAATCAAGAAAATCCTCTTCAGTTATTTACTCTATTCTGTTCATTCCATTCTGTTCAAATTACCTTAGTCCCAAATTCAACTGTCAAACTTTGTCATCTCCAGACATGCAGTGCCTTTGGGAGAATCTAGCTGTCTGTGACAGGCCCATATTGTTACCTCTGCTTCTGCTCTCCTTTCCCCATCACCTGCTCTCCTAACTCAGTCGTTTTGTTCCCAGCTCAAGAGTGAGAATATTACAAAATGCTTTCCTCTGAACTAATCATTATACATATTTTATAACTCCTTCCCCAGTTATTGGAATAGGTTTATCATCCGTCCAAAAACATGCATCACCCACACACACACACACAAACACACATGCACCACCACCACCACCGTCCAACACACACATGTACAAACTATGACCTTAGCCTCACTCTCAAGAGGGCCAAATTCTGTTATTGTTTCCTCTTCATAAATATCCTGCCAAACACGCCCACTGACATTTAGATCCTAGGTGCATGCTGCTTTCTCCTGCATGTTCCTCTTTCAGACTCACTTCCGAAGCTGAGGACTTGATTTCCAACCCATGATCTGTCCTGACCTCCACTAGATGTGGCACGATGTTTCTCCATCTCCCTCCTGCTCTAGGAGCTTATGAGCGCAGGCACACTAAAGGTAATGTTAAGGTAAAGGCACACTAAAGGTAATGTTAGTGAAATGCTTTAGCATCCTGTAACTTTACCTTTGGGAAAATTGCAAACCACTTTGCAAACGCTGACTAACCCTAATTAGAGTTTTAAACCAGGCCTGCAGAGGAGGGATTATTTATAGACATTATAATACATGAGTGTATTTGTGTGTGTGAAAAGAATTTGAACACATATCAAGAACCAAATTTAGGTGGAGGAGATGTGTGACTAAATCTGTTTGAGTATTTACATGCATGGTTAAGCAGGAGTCCTTCCACCTTCTCACTTGTGTTGTTAAACATCTGTAGGAATTTGGATTATATTGCCAAATACCCATGAGAGTATGTAGGAGGATTACATTAGTAGATCTCCAGGTAACTCCAAGATAAAATAGGTTAGGCCACAGAGGCCTGCATTGCTTTAAGAGGGATGGCCAGGTTGTATCATCTATTAAACATAAGCAGTCTTTCATGGATTCATTGTCTCTTAAGCAGCTGAAAGTTTCTAAGAAAATAATGTTTTTGTTTTTGTTTTTTAAATTCCAATTATTCTAGAACTGTTGGCTTGAAGTATCATTTCTTCTCAGAGAATATTTTATCAGTATTTTTTTTTCTGTACAGACCTGACAATATCAAAATAAAGGAGGAAACAGGACATGTTGTACCTTGTAGTGCAAATGTCTTAAGGTGCAGCAGTATCTGCAGTAACAGTGAAACTGAAAAATTTCTAGACTATGTCAGACTGAGATGATTGATTTGAAGGCTTATATACTGATTTGAATATGTATGATTTTAAATGTATACTTTAAATATGTATGATTTGAAGGCTTATATACTGAAAGCAATATTCTTAAAGTACAATTGAAACCAGATGCTAAAAAAAAAAAAGCAGCAGTATCTGCAGTAACAGTGAAACTGAAAAATTTCTAGACTATGTCAGACTGAGATGAATATTTTATGAATATGTATGATTTGAAGGCTTATATACTGAAAGCAATATTCTTAAAGTACAATTGAAACCAGATGCTAAAAAAAAAAAAAATAATAATGGTAAACTGATAAAAGTGAAAATAGTGCTCCCATTTGTCTTCCCTGGGTTTAGTTTAGGTCATTGTCCTGGCAGGAGGTGCCCAGATGGGTCTTCACAAGAATTACATGAGCATGTTTTGTTAGTTTGGCTAAAAAATATATCAGTGTTTGTTTACTCCTTTTGCTTCTTTCGGTTCTCATTGTATTTATTTAAAGGAAAATCATTAATTCACAAGATATTTAATGAGTGCCCTTTTGTGCCAGGTACTGTGTTAGATGGGGTGATTACAGAGATGAATGAGTCTTCTCTCTGCTCTTCATGAAGTTATGATTCTAGAAGAAAGCCTGAATCCAAATATGGTAGAAAAGAGTGCATTGGGTACTATAGCAGTCATAAAACCAATACCCAATTCCGTTACTTGTAGTAAGAGGAAAGCTTGGTAGATTGGGCTTCTAAGAGGAGCTGACCCTTGGGTTGAGTCTAAAACAGCAAGAAGCAGATAGACAAGTGTTACGTGGACAGGGAAGAGTGTGTCACAATGCAGAGGGACCAAGGAGGGAGTGACTACTCTGATCTTGAGGAAGCCCAGGCAGTCTGGTGTGAACAGAGCATAGATTTTGTCTAAAGAAAGGAATAGAGATGAGGCTGGGAAAGTAGGCAGGAACTGGATCCTGTGAGCCTGATGTGTCATGCCAAGACTGAATGGCATCCTGAAGGCAAAGTGCAGCCATTGGTCAGGAATGGGCGAAAGCCCCTAAAATAATTGCTTAAGAGTGAAGTGAAACAAAATGGCCTATCAGTTAAGGATAGTGAGAGATAAGATGAGAAACCCATTGTTTCTTTTACTCTTTTCAACAAGTGCGTGTTAATTATCTCCCGTGTGCCAGGCTGTCTCCCAGGCCACACTGGTGATTCAGTGATGATCAATACAGACATGGTCCCTGCCTTCAAAGAGCTTACAGTCTATATGGAGAAATGGACACTTAATCAATCAACTATAACACAGTGTGCTCTGTAGGATGGTTGGAGAGGTATAGGTTACTACTAGAAGAAACATATAGCAGGGGCTTTTTCCTGGGGGAAGTGACAAATGAACTAACCTCTAAAGAATACATGAGAATTAGCCCTCAGAATAAGAGGAACAGGGTAAGAGTTTTCTAGGAGAGGAAACAATATGGGTGAAGACCTCGAATAGAGGGAATGGCCCATTTAACTAACCAAAATACCTCAATATAGTTGTACAATAGGTTGCAAAGAGGACAGAGGCAGGGAGAAAAGTGGCAAGACACTCAGAGGTCTAATAAATCATGTTGAGTTATTTAACTGTACCTTAACACTGGAAAGGGTTTTAAGCAGGTATATCACAAGGTCAATTTTGTGTTTCGGAAAGATCACTCTGGCTGCAGCACAAAATGCATTGGAACTGGGAAGTACTGTCACCAAAGGGACCAGTTAGGTTGTTGATGAGGTCATCTAAGTGGGAGGTGAGGCTGACCTGAGAAGGAGAGTGACAGTACAGACAGAGGCAAAGGGACAGACTCAGGAGATATTTAGGAGGAAGTATCAACAGGACTTGGGAATTAATTGGAGAGAGAAAGAGAAGGCATAACTAGTTTGGATGATGGCATTTCCAGAAACATGAATACAGGAGAAGGAGTAGGTGGAGGGGTGGTGGAGGGAAGCAGATATGCTTAGTCTGGGGCATGCTGAGTTTGAGGTCCTTGTGGGACATTTCAGCATCGGGAGAAGGGCATAGGTAGCAGCCAGCGGAGATGATTTCAGAGCTAAATCTTACATTTCACAACTTGCCCTCACCCACAGCTACTATTATAATCCAATATCAGATGGTTTGAGTTTAAAGCTGAAATCCTTGGTTTTTTTTAAGATTTCCACTAAGATTGTACCTCTTTCAGGAAATCTCCTGAATTTCTAATCCCAGAGAGGTGA
This sequence comes from Galeopterus variegatus, assembly GCF_000696425.1. Classification (NCBI taxonomy): domain Eukaryota; kingdom Metazoa; phylum Chordata; class Mammalia; order Dermoptera; family Cynocephalidae; genus Galeopterus; species Galeopterus variegatus. Next base: position 8,957 of record NW_007730852.1, on the reverse strand, counting down.
CACTTTCACGTGCTCATCTAGTGTTCTGCCTGTTCTGCATGAATTCTATCATTTCTTGTTTGCCTGTTTCCCCAACCATATTGGCAGCTCGAGGGTGGGTGTGGGGGTTTGCTGTGTGCATTACACCACAAACCAGCTATTAAATGGAAACTTTTAGTTACTTTGCCATAATCATCAAACCCCATTTATTTCACACACTGACATCCAGGGTTGCACCAAGAGACTCAATGAAAGCAGGCAAATTCTGTAGTAGAATATTTATTAATATAACTTTTTCTCCTACCCTAAACATTTTCCTGGTTTCTCTAAACCTGAGTATTATTCTTTCTTTTGTGTTAAAAACTAAAATGTTTTAAAGAAAATATGATGGTTTCAGAGCTGGGAAGGCTTATCAGGGGATGACCAAGTGCTCCTTGCACGGGGTTACTTTACAGATGCACGTTAGCAGGATAGAGGAAGAATTTCTTATTAATGAATTATTCGTACCATCTTATTTGGGGGTGAGGTCTGGGGTCTATTGGACACTTGAGGAAGAGAAAATCTTCCAAAAGAGAATAGAGACCCATTCATATGTACAGGGCTTTAAGATGCCTCCCATACATGGGATTGAAAACCCTTTACTCCCATAAATCATAGGATGTTGGAGCTGATTTGGAGAATATCTAGGACAGTAGAATACCCATGGTGCCCCCTGCAGAGCCCTGGGGAGGTTTGGTGCCCCCTTTGGTGCCTATTAGGACACCTCATTTATGTGTTTTTTATATAAATACTTCATTTGAAAATATTCCAGGTCTGAAAAGTCCCCTGAAAACCTCTGATGTACTCCATTTCTTTCTAACCCATGCAGCCAGTTGGAGGTGGACCAGGACTGGCTCTCTTGATTCTCAGGCCGATGTCTGTCCTCAGACAATGGGATGCCCCCTTGGCTTCTCAGCACGTAAAAAATAAGTTGATCAACATCCACTGCTTCTAAGTGTTCTGCCTCACACAGTTGCTTTGTTGCGTTGTGAATAATTATGAATTCAGTAGGCAACTGATTGAAAATTAAATTGGCCACATGGCCCTCTCAGATTATGCTGGTAGTTTGATGGTTATTAACTTTCTCCCACATGCCTCACAGAAAAAAATCAAGTCTGATAGGTGAAGTTTATCCTTTTGAGTTGGCAAGAAGTTAAAGATGTTATTCTTTGGTTTGCGAGACTACTAAATGGTCCCCTTGATCTTAAATCTTGAACTCATGTTGGCTAATTTTGTATGAGGGTACTTCAAAAAGTTCGTGGAAAGATTCATATTATCTTTTAATTTTATTTTTCCATGAACTTTTTGAAGTGTGCCTGTATATCCTAAAGATGCTTCAGCCTTTCTGCACTTGTTAATATGGAGTCAAGTTCCCTACAAATATTGCGTTTTTCCCAAGGGCCTAATTCAAGTGTGTGAGATGGGAGGCCCCAAGGAGCTGTTATTAGAAGATAATTTATGCAAGCATTAGTTGCAAGAAATCTACTCTCTGGGACTTTTCTTTTTAAATTGTTCAATGAACTATTTTATTGTCGCTGCTCCTTAAGTCAGCCTTTCTGGTTTATTTTTGTCCTCTACATTTTCTGATACATTCCCCTTCATTGACCCAGATAACTCAATTTAGAAGGACAGATGGAGATAAATGGAGCTGAGTGTAAACAGGTGCTAGAGGTGAAAAGGTACAAAGTGTAAACTCTACCTGTTTGAAGAAGATGGATATGACCAAAGAGAAGTTCGGAAAAGTATCATGAGACCTAGGCTTACCTGCCTTAGGCAACTCTCTAAACATCTGTTCATTCAGGTATTCAATATACGTGTATTTGATACCTACTATATTGCAGAAACTTACTAAGTATGGAGATATGGGCATGAATTAGACGTAATCCTGCTTTCAAAGACTTACAATCAGGTGGCAGAGACAGCTAAGGGGATAATTACCTCCCAGTGTCCTAAGTTCATCAAGTTTAAACTGAATGCCATGGAAGCATTGAGGAAAGAGCAGTTAAGTCTTCTAGGTGGAGTCAGGTAAGTCACAGACTAGTGATTGTGAGTTGGGTCAAATACAAGGAATTAAATTGGAAAGGCACAAGATGATAAGATTGTCCCCGAGGACAGTAAGGGTTTTTGGTTTTTTTAAACCAATCTCTTGCTATATTCAATAATCATAAAGTCCACTTCTCATACATAACTTTGTAAATTAATATATTCTTATCTCAGGCCCCAGAAATATTTTAACATGCAAAACTATGATCTGTTCATATCAAACTTTTTGTAATATTAGTAGAGACTATATACCTGAGTTGCAATACAAAATGGTTTTCTATAAAAGCTGCCTTAAACATCATCAGCATTTAAAGACACATGTTTATTGTTATGTGTATTCTCACTATTTTTTATCTTATTTCTGCCTTCAATTTTTATTCACATAAGAGGTAGCATAGAGAAGTAACTCAAACTGTGGTTTTTGTTGTTAATGCATGTGGGATCAAATCCTAGTTACTCATTACATGACCTTGAGTAAAAAGCTTAACCTCTCTGTCCCTTAGCATTCTTATCTGTGAAATGGAGATACTGGTGGTATTTACTTCACAGGTGCAAAGTTAGAGGAAGTGCAATCCACAAGACTGCCCTCACTCTGACATTAGTAACAAGTTTGGGGATCCTCAAAATCACACTTAAGGACTCACAAAACTCACTGAAAGCTGTTATATACATGGTTACTGTTTATTACCATGGAAAGCTATAGATTGAAATCAGCTAAGGGAAGAGGTGCATAGGGCAGAGTCCAGGAAGGTTCTGAATGTGGAGCTTCCAGTTGTCCTGTCCCCATGGAGTAATGGTCAGTGTTCCTTTCCTGACACTGATGTGTGACAATACCCATGACGTGTTGTCAGCCAGGGAAGCTCACCTGAACTTTGGTGTCCAGGGTTTTTATTGGGCCTCCTTGTAGCTGAATTCAATCTCCAGTCCCGCCAGAGGTTAAGTCTATACTTGTGTGACTCAAAGCCTCCACCATAAAGCACATCCTTAGCCTTTCTCGTGTTGCCACAAAGCCCACAGGTAAACAAAGATACTTTTATCAGGCAGGACATTCCAAGGGCTTTAAGGGATTCCTCTCAGGGGCCAAGGGCAAAAACCAGACCTCTCTTTGGGTAAGGTTAAATTCTTTACTACACACAAAGTTGTTTAAGAATTAAATAAGATAATATATGCAATGTGATTAGAATATTGCTTAGCACAAAACAACCATAATTTTTTATATATAGCTAGTATAATTAACCCTCCTTTTTCATTACCTAATATGTACTAGTATCATAGTAGATACTGTAAGAAAACTTTTTTAAATGAACAAGGTGTAGTTCATACATCTTGTAGGAGATATACAAGAGTTCAAACAAAGCCAACAAAAGCAGAATAAGGTGAGTGCCATAGTAAAGAAATAATCAAGCTGCATTAGGGACCTGGAAAAGGGAGGGCTTACTTCTAGATGGGGGTTAGAGAACAGCTTCACTGAGAAGGGTACCTGTGAGCTGGACTGTGAAAGATGGGTAGGATTTTGACATGAGGAGGAAGAGCATTCCACACAGAGGGAAGCAAGTAAGCAAAATTAGAAATGGGAAAACAAAGTCACCTTCAGGGAACAGAGAGGAGCTGCTGTGGCCAACTTACAGAAGTGACAGGAGAAAGAAATTGAAAAGGTCGGGAAAGATAGACTTAAGCCAGATTGAGAGAGGTTTTCAACACTGTGCTGGGCACTTTACGCTTTGTTTTGTAGACTATAGGGAGCCAGTGACAATTTAGGGCCTGAAGAAAACCCTGAAAGAGAATATTCTGTCCCTTTTTTGACTCCAGTCTTTGAATATGCTCTTTCCTTTGCCATAACACCCTCCCTTCCAATACCCACCCCCTTGGGTGATTACAATTCATCCTGCAAGAAACAGCATAGTATGACATGTGTCCATGACTTCTGTCCATTATAGGACACAACATACCCCACTGGGACTATTTCCCTGTCTCTCTGCCATACACTACTGTGTTTTGTCATCTCTGTATACTTGGTGTATGGCTCAAATAAGCATTTTATGGAAAAAGTGAAGGGAGGGAAGGAGGAGGAGAGAGACATAGAATCTTGAATTATCTACAAAGAATGTAAGCATAAAGAACAGATGTTTCTAGTTAACTTAAGGAGAAACTAGGGCATGCAGGAAGCAAGTAATAATGCTGCCTAGGGTAAGACAAAATCTTATAACTGCATTGCAAAGTCTTCTCAAGGCATCCCAGGGCTTTAAAAATAAGAACAATAATAATAATAATAATAATAGAAGCAAAAGAAGAATAGCTTTCTTATATAACATGTACAAAGCACTTACTAGATCCCCAATATTGCTCTACCTGATTTATATAAATCCAGTTAATGTTTACAACAATTCAGTGATATAGGTACTTATTACTGCCATTTTACAGATAAAGAAATTGGACACATAGAGGTTAAGCAAATTGAAAAAAAAAGTCCTCATAATAATACTAGAATTATAAAAACTAGTTCTTGCCAAATTCACTTAATTGCATTTGAATAAAAGGCATTAATAGAGTTGGAGATTGACCCAGTGTGGGGCTGTACCTTCAATTCCTTTTGTTGGTTGTAATAAAGGGTAGTTTCTTCTTATATCTGAGGCCATTTGTTTCCATGGCGAACTCTAATGCATGAGCACCCATGAGGATGGTTATGTTTGAAGGGCTGCCTGCTGACTTGTTCCAGCTGAACAAGTTGCTTTTTTTTTTAAAGACGAGACATTTAGGAGACTTTATTGATTCAGAATAAAAGCAGCCAAGTGGTTTAAGCAGTCTGTGTAGTAATCACCCAGCAAGCTTCCAGCAGTGAAAAAATCTTCCAGCCTCTTCGTGGAGAGACCAGCATGAGGCTTTAGCAGGTGTATAAGCTCCTCAGAACACTCGTCTTCCAGGGTGGGGTGTGTTTTCATTCACTTTCCCCGCTGTGTGTAATGTACAAATTTCTTTTAAACCCATCATTTTGTGTAATTTAGACCTACTTATTGGATTTTCCCTCTTTCTTTTTCTTTTTCCTCTGTCAGAGAACAGGAAAGAGAAAAGACCCTTTCTTGTCCTTGAGAGGATTTAGCTAAG
>NW_007730852.1:1442-3278 GCF_000696425.1 Galeopterus variegatus | reverse complement strand
AAGCTTCCCTGTATCTCAGTCATTGTTCAGTTTTTCAAATGAATTTTAAAATAACCCTGCCCTGTGAAACATTCCAGTCAAGCTAGGTGACTATGAAGGTCTTTTTCTCCCAGAGTTCCCACAATAAATCTCATACGAATGCCCCCAAAAGCAATGAAACACCAGCCTTTTGAGTAAAGAGAACTCTCAGGTAAACTCCAAACAGGAAGTGAACTACCAGCCAATGCGTTCAATGTAGCACAGACCCAGCCACCCGACAGGACGTTGGTCCCTGTGAATCTGTGTTAAGGAGAGAGAATTTCTTTAGCAATTTGATGGAATTCTCAGATGAGCCAAAAAGAAATAAATACCACCTCCGGCCTGGAATGATTTGCTTTTTGTGAATATGATGAGTTTAACTTATAAGCACATTTTCTGTTTAAGTATAGTTAAATATGAAAGAAACGTATTATTTCTTTGCAGTGATTAATAGTCTTGATAAAAAAAGGTCATAAATTCTGTTAATGAACTGCTGGTAAGTGGAATCATTCAATTCTTAAGATAGAAGAGACCCTAAGGCTCATTTCACCCACCTTTCTAAGTTTGCAAATGGATAAACTGTACTCAGAGTATGAATTTATAAGCCCAAGTTCACACAAGTAATCAGCAGAACCAGCACTGGGATTCAAGGCTTTGGAATTACAAAGAAATTGTTTCCTCAACTGAGAGAAGGTTAGAGTGCCCTCGTGTGTCCCTACATAGAAATTATTTAGGTCTTTGAGAAATTTAAAACCATTTTAATCTCTCCATCAATATTTCTGCTTTGAGGTGAGGGCCATATATTAAGTTCTAATGACAAACCCTGTGATTACCATGTTATCGGAAGTAAATGAGCAATGAATTTAATATCATCCCTGGAGTATCTTTTGTGGACTCAGGTCTGATAGAAATGGGTTTCTATCCCAGGCAACCACATACAATCTTTGCAACCCTGAACTGATTGCAAAACCAGCCCGAGCCTCAGTTTCCTCATTTGTAAAGTGCAGGTCATCATTGCCCTGCAGGATTGTGGGAGAGGTCAAATGAGATCAGATAAGTAAAATGCTCAGCGTGGCATTCTAGTACCTAATAAGCACTCAGTCAATTGAAGTTGGTTAATTATTTTCAGACAAGAGCCTCCGCCAGAGATCACCAACAAGTTAAAGATGAAGGAGCTAAGTTAAAAATACTGAGGAGGCAGACAGAGCATCTTTAAGATGCTTTTAGTTCTTGGATGAAAAGGTTTCCATGAGCTCTGGAGGCAGAGAGATAATTAAAAATAAACAAATAAATAATGCATACTGAATATGGGATTCCTCCAAAATAAATTTCTCCTTCAGATGAGGAAATTCAAATGGAGCTAAGCCAAATGGCTTTCCCACAAATGGAAATTCCTTCAGAGGTAACACCTGGTTTCAGGCACTAAGGGTCCAGAGAGGAAAAAAAAAGAAAAATAACCTCTATTATGAAGGAAAATATTTTAAAACTGGACCCTATTTATGTCATTGACCCAGTTCTTTTAGAGCGCTCTATTTATTGAGAGGCTAACCATATTAAAATCAATAGAGAACAGAGGTGAAAAACAATGGCTGGACTCATCCTTTGATTTTAATTTTCTTCACCTTTTTATGAAACAGGCTATCTCGGCTAAAATGTTCAGCAAAATTGCAGTAAATCAAGTCCTTGTGCCCCAGTGAACTTTCATGGGCTCCCTCCTCCCCCCAGTAATTCTCACAGCTATGCTTTTCAGATGCCTGCCAGGGAGGAGGTATCATTATTTATGATACAGGGAGACTTGACCTTTAAATGTCAGTGCAA
>NW_007730852.1:0-530 GCF_000696425.1 Galeopterus variegatus | reverse complement strand
GGAAAGGAACACATCATCTATGCCTCCATCTTTTTGTTATATAACCTGGAAAAAGTAAAGGAAGGATTGGGCTGGCCTCTTTTATCTAAATACTTACTCTGGATAGAACAATCATTGGGAGGTTTATGTAGACTATGGTATTGCAAGAGCAGGTAAAAGGCTCTCAGAGCTTGCAAGCCTTGCCTCTGAGCCCCCTGGGGCTTGCTCACACTTTCTGGCAATCTGTTACCTTTAAATAAGGCAAAGGCAGCACATGAGGCTGAAGCATTTATTATTTATAGAAGTTCCTCATCAGACTTATCTATGGTTGTGGAGGAACAGAGTTGGAGCCTTTGGAGCCTTGGCAGTGACAACCTGCTGCATTCTACATGATTGCAGTGCTATTCTGGGCCACATAGAGCTTACGCTGGACTCTCTTTGTGGTCATGAATCTTTGTTGCTTTGCCTCCCATCGATTTGTCACCCTTTGCCCCTGGGTGACAGAGCCGCCAAAGATTACTCAAAGCCCATCTCTTCTGAGCAGTGAGAAG
>NW_007730851.1:177082-178346 GCF_000696425.1 Galeopterus variegatus | reverse complement strand
GAGGTAGTCAATAGTAACATATCTAATTTAGACAGTGAATTCTTCCAGGGCAGGGCAATGTCTTATTCATTTTGGGGACTGTAGTCCCCAGCACAGAGGCTGGAATGTAGGAAGCACTTAGTACATATCTGAGTTAAAACTGCAGTGAGTTAAGGGACTGGGCCTGGAGAATTAGGAGAGGGAGTAGGCAGAACTTAGAGAACTATCAGAAAATCTGTGGAAATCCACAGGATCAGAGACCAACTGGGAAGTCCAGAGTTGGGATATGTACATCAGAGCAAGANGAGCATCCAATTCTCTGCTGCTCTGGCCTATAGGTCAAGACCAGAAAGTGACTCAGGAAGGGGCTTGCTGGAGAGAAGCAGATGGATTGACAGACTAGGGCAGAAAAACCTCCAGATTTGTGGATGTGTAATTAACTCACAAATTCTCCACTCATTATTATCATTAAGCCCAAGAGGTGGGAATGCTCACCAGTGCCTCTTCACTTCTGCATGACACCCCTCTATGCTGGGATTTCTCTTTCTTTTAAGGTTGCATGTGAGGTTGATTTGTACTTGATTTCACCTGATTTAAAAAATAATGCCCAGGAGAGTAAGGGGTAGGGAGTGAGAACCAGATGGGCCCCTCCCTCCTGCCCAGCAGTCCTCACGTTCCACCCTCCTGGTCTCCTCAAGGCTTGTTTCAGTCTGAAGTTTCTGCTTCTTTGTTAAGGCCGCTCTGCGGTGTTTGTGAGTGATGAGGACTTTCCAGGTTTTTCTAGGATTCTGAAATCCTGCAGCACTGAATCTCCCTCAATTACTCTTCACTAAGCCAAGGCTGGAGGGCCTGGAACACTTGCAGAGTCTCTTTTCTGTTCTCCATTTTCCAGTAATGTTCTGTAGATTCATTATGATTAATAGCCCTGGAGGAAGCCAGGTCTGCAGCATTTTCATTGAATCTAGCCTGTAATGTTGTTTGTCAAGCTGCCATTTACAGCTTGGAAAATTTTTCTCTAATCTGCTTTGCAGAGGCATGATGTGTCTTATCACCTTAATTGTGACCCCTGATGTATGCCTGCATGGCGAATAGAGGGACCCACCCTACCGCTGCCAGCTTTTGCCTTTGTACAGTTCCAAACCAATATTCAATATACGAGCATGCTTAGTAGTAACTTATATTGAAAATGGGGTTTTTTTTTGGTCTATCCACAACACTTTTTAATAAAATGGTTTATTACTTTCATTTAGAGCATAAAGATAAATTAATTTTTAGGTTGTTCATC
>NW_007730851.1:173646-175228 GCF_000696425.1 Galeopterus variegatus | reverse complement strand
TGGTCATCTTCTTTTGTCAATATTTATTACTGATTTGCCACCAAATACCGCTATATTAGGTGCTGTTGCTGAATCAACTTTGGATTCTATTCTCAAGAAATGTACAGTCCAACTCGTACCTCATTTTTCTCCACTCTCCCCCCAGCTTACTCTCCTCTAGATGCTCCAGGCATCTTACCCTTCCTGGTCTCAGCAGGTATGCTCCTGTCCTGAGCTTTTATCCTTGCAGCTTCATCTGCCTGGAATGTTCTTTACCCTAATCTCTGCGTGGCTTGCTGCCTCTCTCCATTCAAGTCTCTGCTGTAATGCTACCCTTTTCAGTGGGCTTCTCTAATCACTCCTTCATTATCTATCCCTTCTTCTTGCTTTCCTTTTCTAGTAATACTTAATATGTTGACTTGCTTATTTGTTTATTGTGTGTCTTCCCCACAAACAATAAGAGCTTTGCAAAGACAAAGATCTTGCCTGTTTTGTTCACTGCCATATTCTCATCTAAAAGAATGCCTCGCCCATAATGGGCAGTGCATAAATCTTGTTGAATAAATGAATAATGGAGAAGATACAATGTCAGGTAGGCAGTGATGAGGAAAGCTAGAGGAAAGAGGCTATTCCAGGAAGGAGAAGGGGTTTGACCCAGGTTTCAAATGGTGGCAGTGATTTAAGCAAGGAAAGATAGTAAGTGACGGGTGTTTTTCCTTCTATTGACAACCATCTTGGATTTTATTACTTTCTAGCAACCTTGTTAAGTTTATCGTACAACTTTGTTTCTCTCTTTTTCTCTCAGTTGAATATAGTTTTGTGGAGCTCAGAAGGACGCAGGAGCTAAGCATCAGGGTGGACCTGATTGAGTGTGGCTCATTGATAGCTCTAAGGATGTCTGCCGGGCTGCTTGTGCAGTCTTGAAACCAAATTGTACAGAGGAGTTCTGTGGAATAGACAGGACCACTTGGTTAGACATAAATGCTTGCATCAGAAATGTGGAAAATTCTTTCCTCCTTTAATTGTAGACAGGGACATGGACTTTTTCAGGCACAATTTCATTATCTTTAACTTAAACAACTCTTTTTCTCTAATTTCTGAAATATTTTTCACAGGGCAACTTACTTACTCTATTATTATCCCTCAGTTAAGATTCAGCGTAGGTGTTTAACTACTCTTTGCTTTTTCTTTTCAGTAGTCAACAGATTGATGAGGGTCGTTAGTCTCTATGAATCATTTTAAAGTTTATTTGCATTTTCCTTGATGAAAGAAAAGCGAAGGAAAATAATTGCAGTTTTCAGTGTTCATTGGGATATTCTGAGAGCTTTCTGCAGTAAATTATAGGGATGTGATAAATCTAAAGAAGCATCACTCATTTCTCATATCTGATTGCTAATATCTCATAGTCTGTCATTTCCATTACACACATAAGATTTAATAACTTCAAATGGATTCTTATTTTTTACACTCTTATCCTCCCTTACTATGTTTAATAACAGAAACTTTAAATGTAAAGACTAATGCAATCTCATTCTACATGAAATCCACACAATTTCATGTGCAAACCTTTCTGCTTTGCAAGGGCTGTTAAATGTGTTAGTGG